>NC_048302.1:26008622-26095672 GCF_013100865.1 Trachemys scripta elegans | reverse complement strand
TCCCGAACACCCCCCCTGCCTTGTCCCCTGACTGCCCCCTCCTGGGACCCCTGCTCCTAACTGCCCTCCAGAACCCCACCCCCTACCTAAGCCTCCCTGTGCCTTGTCCCCTAACTGCCCCCTCCTGAGACCCCCCCACCTGTACTCTGCCCAAAACCTTACACCCCCAACCCCCAGACAGCCCCCCCCGAATTCCTGACCCATCCAACCCTCCCCGCTGCTCCCTGTCTCTTGACTACCCCTCCCCCAGAACCTCCCTGCTGCTTCTCTGACCCCCGGCTCCCTTACTGTGCTGCAGAGCAGTGCGCTCGACAGCGGGGGAGGGGAGCAGGGTCGGAGCTCCAGACTGCCGGAGGCCGAGCCGACGGCCGGCGATCTGTGAATGCAGGGCGGGAGGAGGGAGGGAGGGAGAGGAGGGGAGTGGTGTCAAGTTGCAGGAGAGAGGAGGGGGGAAGTGGAGGAAGGGCTTTGGCTGCTGAAGCCCCTGCGAGTGGCACCATCCGGCCGGCTGCCCTATAAGCCCCGCACGCTCTGCATGGGGCGGGGGGAGTCCGGACATTGACAAATTCCCCCCGGACGCTATTTTTAACTGAAAAAAGCTGGACATGTCTGGGGGAATCCGGACGAATGGTAACCCTAGTTACAACTATTTACATCAACAGTGAATTTGGCTCCACATCTGTGGCCACTGTAGAAAACTAAGTAGCTCTCAGGATTATAGGTGTAACTGATTAAAAACAGGTGACATGGCAAGCTTGTTTGGAAAGTGGTTACACTGACATAAATGTCGACCTAATGCTGTAGTGTGGACCAGGCCTAAATCCACTGTCCTGGGCTACTTTCTATCTCAAGCTCTTCAGTTTGGGGTATGGCTGCTAAAGTCCAAACAGTCTGTAGTGGCTTAACTCAACAGCGTCCCCTTATGAACCTTTTGTGGCATCCTGCAGGTCTCTGTGGGCAGGGCTGCATAAGTAAGATTGGAGGGGACAACATGTCTCTAGTTCAGTCACACAGTTCACTCGCTACGAGGTGCTCCTTGGTCTCCCCAGCAGTCTCCCTTGGTCAGGGACGAAGCACTTCTTCCCCAGTGGCTGCCCCGTCTCCTAGTGATGCTTCCCTAGTGTAGGGATGCAACTAGCTCCTGCCTTTTCACCAACTGGCCCTGAATTGAGCCAGGTTCTCTCCTTTTTTTCCTCTGGCCTGGCCTGGCATTGGCTGCAGGTATAGCGAGGCATGCCTAGCTGGTCCCCAGGCTCTCTTTAACCCTTTTCATGCTGGTGTGGGGTTTCTCAGCTTCATCACAAGCCCATTAAAACAAAATGCATTTTAATATAGCCACATACCGTATACAGCTAGGAACAAAGAATGCAGGCCACATCTCCAGACTGGGGGGATGAGGGGGGAGTGGCACAGGACTGTATTCTGGAAAGCAGTGATTCTGGAAAAAATTTAGGGGTCATAGTGGACAAGCAACTGAACATGAGCACCCAGTGCGTTGCTGTGACACAAATGGATAATGTGATCCTGAGATGTACAAATGGGAGAAGTTAGTAAGGGTCGGGAGGTGATTTTACCTCTGTATACGGCACTGGTGACATTGCTACTAGCATACTGCATTCAGGTCTAATGTCCACATTTTAGAAAGGATATTGAAACATTAGCAAGAGTGAAGAAAAGAGCCACAAACATGGTTTGAGAACTCAAAACCCACAAAACCTTACATTGAGAGACTTAAAGAACACAATTGGTTTATCTCATCAAAAAGAAGACTGAGAGATGACTTGATTGCAGTGTATAAATATCTTCTGTTAGAGAGTCACAAGATCTTTGCTACGCCTCTGCTTTTAAGCAGTCCCTTGGAGGAGCCTCTTCCATGTGCCAGAGCCCCAAGGGGTCCCACTCTTCCTTAACGGTAGGCCAAGCAGCCTCAATGCCTCCAGAAATGAGCCCCCGGGCTCCAGCACTCCTATTTCACACCATGCCCTCTTCCCAGAGAGTCCAACTGAGACAGACTCCTGGTCTGAGACTTTTACACTCTTCAGGGACCAATGAACCTCTGCAACTATTTGCAGTGACACCAAGCAGCCTTTTCAAAACAGAGGAGGGTTTATTAGTCAATTGGAACACAGCATTGGGAACATAGATGGTGGGTATAATTGGCTAGGGAAGGCTTAGCCTCCCTTGGTGGAGCCGCTGCTGCTGGACACCTGGTTGTGGGTTTTGGCAGTTTGCACAGGGGAAGTTTTTGCTTATTATTATGCCCCATGCAGGTTCTGGGGTGACTGAGGAAATGGTACGTGCTACTCAGCTTTCTGGATTAATCTGTAATCTCCCTGGACTCACATACCGCTGTCTCAGCCACCCCGAACCTGCATGGAGCATATAAAAAGCTCAGGTTCTTCATGAAGAGACAAGAGCTTTTCCCCTGGGGTGGCTTGGGGTCTCAGGTGGGGAGACGTGGCATGGCTGGGGGGAGGGGCTTGGGCAGAAGGGGTGGGGCTCGGGGGCTAGCTTCCCTGAAGGGAAACTCCACCTGCCACCCATGATTGGGAAGTTTCTTAGGTTAGCCAGCACTCCATATAAACAAGTGCTGTGGAATCCTCTTGTTGGCTCTTTCCCACCCGACGCTAGGGTTGTGGGGTTAAGATGGGCTCCCTGCCCGGAAGTGGCTGCCATGTCCCTCCATCTCCTAGGCGCAGGGGCGGCTACTGGAGCTTCGCACGCGGCCCCCACCCCAAGTGCTGGCTCCGCAGCTCCCATTGTCCGGAAACCCCCTCCCACTCTCCAATTACCATCCCAGAGCCCCCTCCCACACCCTGAACCCCTCATTTCTGGCCCCACCCCAGAGCCCTTACCTCCCTGCATCCCACCCCCCTGCCCCAGCCCAAAGTCCTCTCCCGCACTCCAAACCCCTCAGCCCCACCCCCCCAGCCCAGAGCCCCCTCCTACACTCGATATCCCTCATCCCCAGCCCCTCCCGAGAGCATGCATCCCCAACCCCTTGCCCCAGCTCACTGAAGATGAGCCAGTGAGAGAAGGTGGGGGACACTACACAAAAATGAGGAGGCTAGAGAAGGGGCGGGCAGGGGTGTTCAGTTTTCTGCAATCAGAAAGTTGGCAACCCTACCTCACACCCATCTCTTTGTCAGTCCCAGGTGAGAGTTGCTGAGTCTCTCTGAAGGTCAGCTCTTATCCCTGCCACCTGACATCAGTGTCCTCCTGCAGAGCCATGCTGAGTTCACATGTTCTGTCTGCCAGTGTGTCTCCTTGTTACATGTTGATTGTTTAGTCCTTGGGGCTCCCATTGATATGGGCGGGTTTCAGCCCTCCTTTTTAACAATCCATTCATAGCACTCCAGACAGTTATGTGACACAAGCACTTCACTGTGATCTGTTCTGCCCCAAGAACAGCTTCTTAACACTTTTGCACCATCTGAGTAGCAATCCCAAATCAAGTAAGCCCCTGTCTTGTATGTCATTCCTACAAATATTGCAGATAGTTCCCACTTCCTCACACCTTCACACTAAAGGGCTCTTTAATCTAGCAGAGAAAGGCATAACAAAAACTAGTGATTGAAAGCTGAAGACAGACAAATTAAAGTTAGAAATGAGTCAAACAATTTAAACAATTAGGGTGATTAACCATTGGAACAAACTACTAAGAGTGGGGTGGATTCTCCATCTCTTCTTGTCTTCAAATCATCAGTGGATGCCTTTCTGGAAGATATGTTTTAGCCAAAACCAAAGTTATGGTTTAGAAAAACACAAGTTATTGAGCTCAATACAGGGGTAACTGGGTGAAATTTAATGGTCTGTGACGTACAGGTCAGACTAAATGATCTCATAAGGTCTCTTCTGATCTCGTCTGCTAGATTAAAGAGAGTCTTAGTGCTTGATATCTTCTCTCTGTGTAAGTGACTATAGATACTGATCGAACAACCTCTTAACATTTTCTTTGATAAATAAACAGATTGAGTTACTGTAGCCTTTTAGTGTAAGCCATATTTTCCAGACGTTAAATCATTCTTGAGGCTCTTGTCTGACCCATCTCCAGTTTGTCGATATTCTTTTTAAAATGTGGACACCAAAAAGGCACATAATATTCCAATAACTGCCTCACTAAGGTAATATCACTTCCTTGTTCCTGCTCAGTATTTTCCTGTTAATACATCCAAGTACTGTGTTTAGCCCTTTTTGTCACAGTATCACACTGAGAGCTCATGTTTAGTTGCTTATCTACAATCAGGGCCGGCTCCAGGCACCAGCGAACGAAACAGGTGCTTGGGGCGGCCACTGGGAAGGAGCGGCACGTCCGGGTCTTCGGCGGCAATTCGGCGGCAGGTCCCTCAGTCCCTCTCGGAGCGAAGGACCCGCCGCCGAATTGCCGCCGAGGAATGAAGCAAGTGCTGCCAATCGGAGCTTTTTTTTTTTTTTAATTAATTTTAGGGCTGTCAAGCGATTAAAAAAATTAATCGTGATTAATCGCGCTATTAAACAACAATAGAATACCATTTATACCATTTATTAATACCATTTATTTAAATATTTTTGGATGTTTTCAACATTTTCAAATATTGATTTAAATTAGAACACAGAATACAAAATGTACAGTACTCACTTCATATTTATTTTTTATTACAAATATTTGCACTGTAAAAAAACAAAAGAAATAGTATTTTTCAATCCCCCCATTACAAGTACTGTAGTGCAATCTCTTTATCATGAAAGTTGAACTTACAAATGTAGAATTATGTACAAAAAAACCTGCATTCAAAAATAAAACACTGTAAAACTTTAGAGCCTACAAGTCCACTCAGTCCTACTTCTAATTCAGCCAATCGCTAAGACAAACAAGTTTGTTTACATTTGCAGAAGATAATGTTGCCTGCTTCTTGTTTGCAATGTCACCTGGAATTAAGAACAGGCATTCTCATGGCACTGTCGTAGCCGGCATCACAAGATATTTACGTACCAGATGCACTAAAGATTCATATGTCCCTTCATGCTTCAACCACTATTCCAGAGGATCCATGCTGATGAATTGACGGGTTCTGCTTGATACAGTGGCGGCTCCAGGCACCAGCGCTCCAAGTGTGTGCCTGGGGCGGCAAGCCACAGGGGGCGCCCTGCCCATCCCTGCAAGGGCGGCAGTCAGGCGGCCTTCGGCGGCATGCCTGCGGGAGGTCAGCCGGCCCTGCGAATTTGGCGGCGGGTACACCGAATCTGTGGGACTGGTGGACCTCCTGCAGGCATGCCGCCAAATCCGTGGGACTGGGGACCTCCCACAGGCGTGCCGCCGAAGGCAGCCTGCCTGCCATGCTTGGGGCGGCAAAAAACAATTCAAAACAAGTGCAGACCAATGCATGTTAATTTTCATCATCTGTATCAGATGATGTCTCACTCTGAGGCCTGGTCTACACTATGAGGTTAGGTCGAATTTATGATGAATACGTCTACACAACCAACCCCATTCCACTGACCTAAAGGGCTCTTAAAATCGACTGCTGTACTCCCACCCCGACGAGGGGAGTAGTGCTAAAATTGACCTTCCTGAGTTGAATTTGGGGTAGTGTAGACACAGCACTGTGCAATTAGATGGTATTGGCCTCTGGGAGCTATCCCAGAGTGCATCAATGTGACTGCTCTGGACAGCTCTTTCAACTCCGATGCACTAGCCAGGTAAACAGGAAAAGCACCGGGAACTTTTGAATTTCATTTCCTATTTGGTCAGCGTGGCGAACTCAGCAGAATAGGTGACCATGCAGTCCCAGAATTGCAAACGAGCTCCAGCATGGAGCGAACGGGAGACACTGGATCTGATTGAAGTATGGGGAGAAGAATCTGTGCAGGCAGAACTCGGATCAGCAGAAGAAATGCTGATATATCTGCCAAAATCGCACAGGACACGGTGGAGAGAGGCTACACCAGGGATGCACAGCAGTGCCGCGTGAAAATTAAGGAGCTCAGGCAAGCCTACCAAAAGACAAAGGAGGCAAATGGTCACTTCGGAGCAGAGCCCCAGACATACCGCTTCTATGATCAGCTGCATGCCATTGTAGGGGGGGCCTACCAGTACCCCAACACTCTCCGTGGACACCTGCAAATTGGCAGCCTCACACAACACGGATCAGGATTTTGTGGAGGAGGAGGAGAATGCGCAGCTGGCAAGCGGAGAATCCGTTCTCCCCGGCAGCCAGGACCTTTTCCTCACCCTGGAGCCAATACCCGCTCAGGGCCTATTGTTCCCAGACCCTGAAGGCGGAGAAGGCACCTCTGGTGAGTGCACATTTGTAACGATTCTACAGGGGTTAAAAGCAATTGTGTTTTAATGTTTGATTTGCCCTGAACAATTGGGATGCATTCGCGGCCAGTACAGCTACTAGAAGAGTCTGTTAATGTGTCTGTGGATGGAGCGTTAAACCTCCAGGGACATCTCCATGAAGCTCTCCTGGTGGTACTCTGAAAGCCTTTGCAGAAGGTTTCTGGGGAGGGTTGCCTTATTTCGTCCTCCACAGTAGGACACTTTACCACACCAAGCAAGTAGCAAGTGGTCTGGAATCATTGCAGCACAAAGCATGGCAGCGAATGGTCCTGGGTTTTTGTCGCATTCATGCAAAATTAGGTCTTTATCTTTCTGTGTTATCCTCAGGAGAGAGATATCATTCATGGTCACCTGACTGAAATAGGGGAAGTTTTGTAAGGGAACAGTAATTCCCTCTGTTTGGTGATCCCCGAATATGTTGAACAGCACTGGTCTCAGAACAGATCCTTGGGAGGTGCTATTTACCCCTCCGTTTATTCCTACCCTTTATTATCTTTTCACCAGTTACTGATCCATGAGAGGAGGATGGTCCCGCTTATCCCATGACTACTTAGTTTTCATAAGAGACTTTGGTGAGGGACCTTGTCAAAGGCTTTCTGAAAATCCAAGTACACTATATCCACTGGGTTTAGCCTTGTTGACCCCCTCAAAGAATTCTAATAGATTGGTGAGATATGATTTCCTTTTACAAAAGCCATGTTGACTCTTCCTCAGCAAAGTATATTTATTTATGTATCGGATCATTCTGTTCTTTACTATAGTTTCAACCAAGTTATCTGGTACTCAGGTTAGGATTACTGGCCTGTAATTGCCAGGATTGCCTCTGGAGACTTTTTAAAAAATTGGTGTCACATTAGCTATCCTTCAGTCACCTAGTACAGAGGCTGATTTAAGTGGTAGGTTACATACCAAGTTAGGAGTTCTGCAATTTCATATTTGAGTTCCTTCAGAATTCTTAGGTGACTTATTACTGTTTAACTTATCAATCTGTTTCAAAACCTCCCCTGCTGACACCTCAATCTGGGACAGTTCCTCAGATTTGTCACCTAAAAAGAATGACTCGGGTGTGGGAATCTCCGTCACATCCTCTGCAGTGAAAACCAATGCGAAGAATTAATTTAGCTTCTCTGCAATGGCCTTGTTTTCCTTTGGTGCTCCTTTAGCACCTCTATCGTTCAGTAGCCCCACTGACTATTTGGCAGGTTTCTTGCTTCTGCTGCTTAAAAAATTGTTTTGCTGTTAGTTTTTGTGTCTTTTCCTAGTTGTTCTTCACATTCTTTTTTGTCCTGGTTAATTATAGTTTTATACCTAACATGCCAGAGTTTATGCTCCTTTCTATTTTCTCAGTAGGATTTGACTTTCAAATTTTAAAAGATGTCTTTTTGTCTCTGACCACCTCTTTTACTCTGTTGTTTAGCCATTGTGGTATTTTTTTGCTCCTCTTACTGTTTGTTTCTTGGTACGGGGGGGGGGGGTTTACATATAGTTTGAGTCTCTATTATGGTGTTTTTAAAAAGTTTCCATGCCACTTGCAGGCATTTTATTCTTGTGACTGTTCCTTTTAATTTCCATTTAACTAGCCTCTTCATTTTTGTGTAGTGTCCCCTTTTGAAGTTAATTGCTACTGTGGTGGGTTTCTTTGGTATTTTCCCTCCAACAATGATGTTAAATTGAATTACATTATGGTTGCTATTACCAAGCAGTTCAGCTATATTCAACTCTTGGACCAGATCCTGTGTTCCACTTAGGAGTAAATTTCTGAGAATTTCCTTGTGGGTTCCAAGACTAGCTGCTCAAAGAAGTAGTCATTAATGGTGTCTAGAAATTTTATCTCTGCATTCCATCCTGAGGTGACATGCTGTCAGTCAATATGGGGATAGTTGAAATCCCCCATAGTTATTGGGTTTTCTTCTTTCTGAGCCTTGAGCATTTCACAATTTCTGTCACCATCCTGGTCAGGTGGTTGGTAATAATATTCCTACTACTATATATGGAATTTCTATCCACAGAGATGCTGTTTGATTCATGTAAGATATCTACTATATTTGACTGTATACTTTTTTCACATAGAGTGTCACTCCCCCACCAATGTGACCTACTCTGTCATTCCTATATATTTCATACCCTGGCATTACTGTGTCTTATTGATTATTATTGTTCTTCCACTGAGTGTCTGAGATACCTGTTAAAAGAGAATATTGATGTAATAACAGACACTCCATTTCACCTTCTTAGTATTTAGACTTCTTGCATTTGTGTACAAGCACTTATAAAATTTGTCAATATTTAGTTCTCTGCCTTCATGTGATGTAATTGAATGGGACTGTTTCTCTTCAGTTCCTACTTGTAATTTATCAACTTTTATCCTCTCCTCTTTACTAGGGTATAGAGTATACCCTTTAATGAATCCTCCCGTAATGGATGTCTCTGACCGAATGGTTTGCATCTCTGAACCTAGTGGCTTTTCCCCAGCTCTTAGTTTAAAAACTCCTCTACAGCCTTTTTAATTTTACATGCCAGCAATCTGGTTCTGTTTTAGTTTAGGTGGAGCCCATCTTCCTTGTATATGCTCTTCCTTTCCCAAAAGGTGTCCCAATTCCAAACAAACCTAAATCCCTCCTTTAAACACAGTCACCTCATCCAGGGATTGAAACCATTCAGTTCTGCCTGTCTAACTGGCCCTGAGTGTGGATATGGAAACATTTCAGCGAATGCTACCCTGGAGGTCCTGGACTTCAATCTTTTACCTACTTGCCTCAATTTGGCCTGTAGGACCTCTCTCCTACCTTCCCCTATGTTATTGGTACCTACATGTACCATAACTACTGGCTCCTATGCAGCACAAACCCAACTATCTATATTTCTACATATCTACATTTTTACAAGTGGAATATAGTTTGAATTTTAAACCTGTGATGATCACTCACACTTTGGGGGGGGGGGTAGCTTCTCCCTAAAGGCTCAGAAACAAACAGCTGAAGTCCCCCCCCCAAAAAACAACCCACACACATTTTTACAATTTTTTAAGCCAATCTCATGCTTTACGGAAAGGGATGACTTGTGATTGATGACAGCTTGGACTTGCTTGCCGTGGACAAGATCCCAAGGTGGCATCATTATTTTGGATCACCTTCAAAGCTATTTAATTTTCCAGACTGCTAAGAAAGCGGCTCTCCCCACCCAGGCAGGAGTCTCTTCTCAACACGATGCTGTAATTTAGACATGGCCTAGGACAGCCCCCTCCTCTCCTGCGCATCCATAGCTGCAGGCAAAGTGGGACAGGAGCAGGCTGGGGCTCCCGCTCCCCAAGGGTTGGGTTATTTAGTGCCAGCTGGAGACGTCATTTCAAGAAAAACCTAAAAATCAAGGGGCTGAAGTGGCCACTCCTGCAGCCCCCATGGGTGGTCAGCCTGAGGGCAGGATCAGGGCCCGACCAGCAGGGGGGCCAGGGGACAGCTCACTAACGGGCTGCTCCAGCTCCTCCGGCGTAAACCCAGTCTCGCCTCCGCCCGCTGAGGCTGCAAGGAGCCCGCTGTGGCCGCCAGCCTCTTGCTTCGCCCCCGCCCTGCAATGTGTGCGCGGCTCCGCCCGCCGCGCTCCGGAGGCGGCCCGGTGGAAGCGGGGGGCGGGCTCACAGCGCGGGGGAGGCCGGGGGCAGGAAGGCGCAGCGTGGCCAAGGGGCTTGAGCGTCTCGCTGCTCCAGCGGGGACGGTCCGGTGCTGGCAGCATCTGCCTGGGCAGCGCGGCGGCGCCTCTCTCCCCAGCAGCAGCCGCGGGACTCGCCGGCGGGGCCTCCTCGATGTGTGAGAGGCGGTGGGAGCTGCTCGCCGGCCATCCCCGGGACTCGGCGCCCGCTCCATGCATCTCTGAGCCGAGCCGCCGCTAAGCCTGCTCCTGCTGCCGCCGCTGCTAATCTCCCCTCCCCAGCCAGCCCTGCTCCCTGCCTGCCGGCTGCTGCTCGCCTGCCTTCAGTGCTACCAAACCCGCTCTGTTTGCGTCCACTCTGGCTGCCAGTACCGCGTCTTCATGAGCCCAGAGGATGTCCGGGAAGCATTACAAAGGGCCCGAAGTCAGCTGCTGTATCAAATATTTTATCTTTGGCTTCAATGTCATTTTCTGGGTAAGTGCCGCGGTTTTATTGCTGTGGTGCCACCGGTGCAACGCACGGAAAGGACAGTCAGGAGTGTGTGAAAAATACAACACGAGAGAGGTGTGTGCGCGCATATATGTGGAGCGTGTATGTTCATCCTCTTCCCCAGTCTCCCAGATAAGCCACATCCATTCCCCCCCTGCCCCGATCATACAGGTTCGCATGTCGGATTCTCTGCATCTTGAAACAAAGCTTTCTCCCTCTTCCCTCCTCCCTCTTAATTGCTTTTGTTGTAGGTGTGAAGAGTGTCCCTCCCCTCCCCCTTTGTCATGGGAGAAGTAGAGAATTGACGAGACACCCAGGCCTGGAGAATGGGTTGATCTACGATTTTCCTCGGGGACATTACAATAATACATGCAGATCAAGTGCTAGGAGCAATGCAGTTTGGGAGGATGGTTACACAGTGACTCGTACGGATATGCAGGGGATTTGTTGTGATTAGATTTTGTTGTTTAATAATAACGGGAGGGGGAGGAAACTGTTCCCTCCCCTGAAGCCCAGGCTCTTACAATGGTTTGGTTGAGCATTTGCTTGACAGCGGCTGTGTTGCTGGTCTTGTCTTGGTTGCACTGTATCCTGTGACACCATCTGTAGCGTTGTGTATGGAGTAGTCAGAGCCGTATATTAGAGAGTAACCTGCATATAATAATATTTCTAGTACGTTTTTCATATGCCTGTTTTGAATGAGACACACATGTAACATGATGCATAATCTATAAAGTCAGGGTCAATACAGCGGATGGGTTTATACGTTGTTGGAAACACTAAAACATGGCCTCATCCATGTATATATCATTTATTATAGCAGGAGGAGGGCTCTTGTATTTATAAAGCACATCTCCCCATAATTTATACCAGTTAGCAATGATGAAGACAGACTTATTAAACAGAGATGCTGTAGGTGTGCTGGGGGGACTGTGAAAGCATGTGTGAACACAGACTTAGAAGGCAGGTCTTTGGAATTTAAAGGTTGGCAACAAAAGATTCTGAACTCCATTATTACAGATGGGAAAACAGTTATTTTTCCCTTCTCATCTCACCACCAGTATTGATAACCTTCAGCATCCCTGGAAAAAATAGATAAGGATCAGGTGATAACAAGTATTTAGTGATGATGTGGTCTCTCTTTTCTTAGAATGTAAAGATGGTGGCCCTGGTAAAGATCTCTGTAAGACTGTCATAATTTTTTAAAGTGGTTATTTTGAACAAACAAACAAACAAACAAAAAAGAAACTCTATTTATTTTGTCAACATAATCTTAAAATAGTTCAAACGCTCATTTTATATTAATGTTTACTTGTCCCTTCCTTACTTCCTATCATACATGGTATTCTTTCAACAGCCATATCAGTTGTTTTGTTTGCTCCAGTTTTAAAGGTGTGTGTTTAATTTCTTTACATGTGTGATGTAATGAGCACAGATGTTTTCCAGCAAAAAACAGAAGTACTTGCAGAATACTTTGTACCATTACAGTGGCCCTCAGGCTCAAGGGGGAGAAGGATTATATTGATACCTTAATAAATTATATATAGAATAAGTGTGGTGTGTTTCTTGGCCAACCAGTCATTTTCAGTGAATGTGATACTATTCTTCTCCCTATTTAACCTTGCCTTGTCCTATAAATACTGAGGCTAGGTCTATACTGGGCGGGATCGATTTAAGATACGCAAATTCAGCTACGCGAATAGCGTAGCTGAATTCGACGTATCCTTTTTTACTTACCCCGCTGTGAGGACGGCGGCAAATCGACCGCCGTGGCTCCCCCGTCGACGGCGCTTACTCCTCCTGACGAGGTGGGAGTACGCGCGTCGATTCAGGGATTGATTTATCCGTCTAGATGAGACACGATAAATCGATCCCCGAGAGATCGAATTCTACCCGCCGATCCGGGCGGGTAGTGTAGACTAGCCCTAAGTATGTGAACAATGGCAGTTGGATTAGTGTCTTTTTCTTATGTAGGCTTATATCTTTGCATGAAAAGGACACAGGAGGCTAACAAATTATTTACTACTTTCATGTTGGTTGGCTGAGGCTCACTCAGTTTAGTTATCAAAATGAATAGCAGAGTTCCATGTGTTACAGTTGAATTGGTGGATCCCATATTTCTGAGGGAAGGTCCTTGGGCAGTATGGTGCAGTGGAGAGGCGGTTGCTGGACTGGGAATCAGGAGACTTGAGCTTATTCCCAACACTGCTGTTGGCTTGTTGTGTGGCCTAGATATCTGAATTTCCCTATTTGCAAAATGCGGTTCATGATACTTGCCCTCCTTTACAAAGCCCTTTGAGATATACAGCGCGTTTCATCTACAGAGGTGTTATGTGTTTTTATTGTCTTAGTTACTTCCTCAAAACAGTACTGGCTTTTTGTGAGGAGAGGCGACATGTACGACAGTTCCAAATAATAGGCAGTCATCTTCCAGAGTATGTTTAATGTAGTTTTCTTGACTTGTTAGCAACTTGCTCAGTGTTCAGTCACTCAGCTGAGCCAGAACTCATGTAAAAGAAAAAATAATTTCAGTTGCTCTATGCAAGGAGAGCAATAATTGAGGAAAACTGCACCATTAGTTGTTTTAAGAAAACTCAGATCTTTTACTGAGAATGTTATTGTGTAAAACATTCTCTTTCAAACATCTTGCATAAACCCTTCAAAAGTGTGTAGTACCTTTCCAGAAACATCTAGCAAAGACCTAGTATGTGCTGTTTGTATCAACAGTTTAAAAAAAAATGAAGAAAAAACATAAACCTTCCATTTCTGCATCATAAAATAGCAGAGTGAAAACGGAGTGAAGTGAGTTAGGAGCAGCACCATTTTGAACAATGAAAAGTGATGGAACCTTCAACAGAGAAAGGTTGTATAGGTATTTTAATTACAGTTGGGATATTGGCACATAATCTAAAGACACATACCATTTTAACTTTACAATATAGAACAAAATGTACATAACTTCACACCTTTAATGTTTGGAATGAAGACAAAATAATCTAATTCCTTTTGTTTAGCTTTGTGTTTTTACATGGGGGAAAAAAAACAACCCAACCCAAACAAACCAGAACCCAACAGCAACAACAGATTTGTACCCAGTTAGTGGAAGTTGCACCTCTTTATTTGAAGGCCGAATTGTGCCCTTCAGGAGACACCTCTTAATCTTTTAGTGCCTCGGATAACATGGCCCAAATTCTGCCCTCTGTTATGTTCATCCAACTACACTTACTTTAGTAGAGCTGCATTAGGGAAGGGTGGGTTGGTAAGAACAGAATGTTGCCTTGTTTGTACATGCAGTATAAATCACAACTTTAGATACATTTGTAATTTTAGGTTACATATTTTTGAAAACCCAGAGTTAAAGACATTACATTTAATATGCTAGAGGTGACCTGCAAAGGATTTTATAAAATTTAGGATTGTTTCCTGCCCCCCTTTTGGGCTGGGGGTAGGAGGGGATGGAGGAGCATGCTTTATGATGTATAAATAAAGTTTGTTTGTTTTTTTTCCCCTTGCTCGTGTCTTATCACAGGTATTGGGAATGCCCGAGTAATCCTTCAGCAAAACAAGACTTTGAAGTGTTGGAGAAGTTTATTATGTGAGCTTGCAACACCTTAATAAAAGCAGGGATGTTTAACACTAACAAATGTCCTTTCTCCAAAACGTTACTTGAACACTGAAACAAAATATAAACCAAACAAAACAAAGATTTAAATACGGGAAAGGGATATTTAGTCTGACTATCTGTTGCTCAGCTTTCCCTTTCCAGGCCCTTGTTGACTAGAGTACTGCCCCAGGCTTTAACTTGATCAGTTTAGTGTGTGTTAAGACATGCTCTGCCATTTCTGCACTACACTTCTAGAATGTATGTTACCGATCACATTCTAAAAACCTTTAAATCCTAGTCTAGACAAAACCAGTGTCTTCCAGCCTATGAAGAACCTGAATTCCTAACAAAAATCAAAAGGGAAGAAAAATAGCTTCTGTTAATTTTTTTAATTACCAAAAACGTTCAGGCCTCCTTTATATGTCAGAATGAAGCCAAAAAGGCACAAGAGTGGCTTTCCCCTCTGCAAATTAGTTTTAAGCTGTTGCCTTATTTCCAAGTAAATTAAGGCCACATTCTGTCCTTTGTTACATGCAGTTTCCATTGATTGCATGTATGTCTCAAGGCAGAATTTGGACCATACTCTAATTCCATTGACTCTAAACTAATAGAGAAGGGAGGTACAGAGAACTTTAGCACATCAGACAGAAGCCTATTTTTTTTTTCTTATGATTCACCGTAAATTGCAAGATGTAGTGGGATGATGATACATCAGCATATTACAAGTCATAATTTGTGTTTTAATTTGCTAGGCATCTGTTAGTTTTGATAGTAACCATATGGGAGTCTAAATTGTCTTCTGAATTACAGGAAGATAGTAAAAAGAAAGCTAAATATGTTGATGTAAGTGTCCTACAAGAAAAGAGTTGAAAGGTGCATTGACATGTGAGGGACAAGTAATTGACTGCTCGCTTGAATTCTGTAGATAATTGATAGCGTGTTCTCAAGGTGACATAGAATCATTTCCCCATTACACTGTGTTTTCAGAAATTGAAAAATGAAATTTGGAAATACAAGTTTTCTCTCCTCCATAAAACAAAAATTTTAATGAGAGATTGTTTTAACATGATCTTTAAACAGCTTCTGTAATGTTTTATCCATAGAAAGTACTCTAGGACGATAACCATCCAGTTAAGGATGAATGCATTTCAGGACAAAAATAGATGGTCAGGATGCTTTCCCCCCCTTTCCACCCACCGCTTCCACTCTAGATTCAATCCATTTTCTTCTGTTGTTTATTCGGTCATTTTGGTACATTGGAGAATATTTCATAATGGATCCCAGAAATAGAAAAAAGCTTGTATTGGAAAATATATGTAATGACTGCTTTGTAACTCTGAAAATTGGTGAATGCATATTGATGTACTAGACAAATTGTCATGAGCTTCTTCACCACTGCCCCCAAAAAACCCCAATCTACTTTTGTAGTAACAAATGTTTTAAACTAGAAAATATGTCCACATTCTAAAACAGCTTATTTGGACAAAGCACAGAACTCAAATTGAGCAAGAGAGAGCATATTTGTGTATATGGGCATACATATATACATATTTGCACGTTAGAGAAAGCGAATATATGGCAGGGAAGTGGAAGGAAACAAATATTTTTCAAGTGGAAATCCAAGAAAGCCATTTAAAAAAATAATCCTCCAACCATGAAATCTAATTAGAAAATTACTATTACTGAGTAGAAGCTTTCTGTTTTGGGAATAGGAGAATGCAAGGTGGAAGTAAAGGAACTTTCCTTGAAGTACTAATATTTTTCTTCTTAATATGTCTTAAACCAAAATTCAAATATTTGTTCTTTGTGAGTGGAAGACTCTGTGGATCTAGGGCCTTAAATAATACTACTGATGAAATATAATCAGCCCCTTTGGATTATTCTTTTCTTCAACTCTATAAGACATTAGTAGTAAATGGTTGATAGGTGATAGGAAACCTGAGCTTGCAGTCAGTGAAAAACGCACAATAAAATTCTTTAGAATTTTGTTTTTTTAACTGTGTTAGGCACTGATCCTAGAAATAGATCACTGCTCTAGACCCTCATGTTTATCCATGCAGAATCCCATTGCCTTAAATAGGATTCTCTTTTTATGTTAGGGTCTGCATTGGTGCATTTGTTTGTAGACTTGTGGCTTTAAAGGAATTGGGGGGGGGGGAAGAGGGAGAAGAAAAGGGTGACAACAAGCTGCCTCTTGCTGAAAATGTCTTATAAATTATATTTGGCACCGAGATTACAACTTCTATAAACCTGGAAGGAGCAGCTGGTGTGTTAATAAAGATTAAATCTAGCCATGTTTAATAATCCGTATTCAGTTACCTAATACCAATAAAACAGGAAGATTTGCCTCAAGCATTTAAGTGTAATGTTTTGTCTCCAACTAAAACTGAAAAAAATAAAATAAAAATAATTTGCCCCCAAAAAACTTTGAAACCTAATTCTGCCAGATAGAAGATTCCAGCTTTAGAATAACAATATAGTGCTGTAGGGTAGAATCTGCTTTTATACTCTGATTGCCTAAAATATGCAGTGTACTTCTCATATAAATGGGTGTTTGCCTGTCAATAGAACTGTAATGGGTTTTGTTATGGTGTAGGCAGGAACAAGGGGCTGAAAGGCACATGTGGTAACAGAGCTTTATTAGCAATGATCCAGAAGTGACCCTCGGTATTAACTCTTGAAGTGCCTGCCAATACTGCAGTACATTTTAAAAATCTTATAATTTTTCTTAGTCAATCAGTGTTTTTTTGTATCTTGAATCATGGCTAAATCCTGTTGTACCAGCTTCTCTTCCTTCCCATCAGGTTCTGCTTTTAAAAAAAAGTGCTTTGCCCACATAACTTGTTTAATTCCTGCCCCCCCTTTAACAGAGTAATATTATCCTTTCTTAGTAATTAACTGCACTGTATTCAGTTCCATTACTGTTCTACACCATAGACAGCAGAAAGCCTGTTCTTTGTTGGCTTGAGACATAATCATTTCTCTTCCATTGCTCTACATAGGTCTATTCTACAAGTTTGAAAATCCCCATTTTCAGAGTCAGGTTTGCTGATATCTGCCCTGAACCTGCAAAAGGATCTGCCTGTCTAGACCTGTATGGAGTCCAGTGACTTCACGGGGACTTTGCATAGGTGTAGGAGTCTGAGGATAGATCCCATTGCTGCATCAGTGCCCAGTTAAGTTAGTTGGTTTTATAAAATATACAGAATTGCTCAGTAATCCTCCCTCTTTTCTTGGTTTATATTAAAAATGTTCCTACATGAAATGTTGCCCAGGGGATAAAACCTGGGACTAACAGGCTCTTTGGCTCTGATTGAGCGTGACCTTGAATAACTCACTTATGTCTTGACTTTCAAAGGTGCTGAGCATCTGCAGTCTCTGTGCCACTGGGGTATAAAAATAAATGAGATGAGTGACAGCTAGGTAACTTTTGTTTGTTTAAAGGACATCAATTTTCACATCATAGGTTCTGCAGATAATATTTCAACTTTCCAATCACTTTTCTCTGGACAGCATTTAGAACAGGGGTCTCAAACACACAGCCCGCGGAGTTATTTTCTGTGGCCCGCTATAGGTGCCGACTCCACTGGCAGCCAAGCTCCCCTCATCCCCTATCCTCCCTCCTCCCTCCCCCCCGTGCGCCACGTCCCTGCTCCTCTGCCTAACTCCCAGTGCTTCCCACTGCCAAACAGCTGTTTTGTGGTGCTTAGGACTTTCCAGGAGGGAGCAGGGAGGAGCGGGGACGTGGCGCGCTCAGGGGAGGAGGTGGAGAAGAGGCAAGGCTGGGATTTGGGGAAGGGGTTGGAATAGGGGCAAGGAGGGGGCGGAGTTGGGGTGGGGACTTTGGGGAAGACGTTGGAATGGGGGCAGAAAAGGGGTGGGAAGAGGCGGGGCAGGGCCTCATGGACTAGATGAGCAGTCTGAAGTATGAAGTTCAGCATGAATGATTCTTTGGTGTGAGTAGTTGGGAAGAATGTTTGTTAAATTTGGCAATGTATTTTATATGAATAGTTACTTTAAAAAGTTGCTGCCATTACAGCTATGTTGATAGACTGTTAATGTAGATCATCATCAGTGTTACTGACCACATAAGGAATAGTTACAGGTGTTTATATTTTATTAAAACCCCTCTTCGCATTACAGTTTTAAAAAAGTGAATACATTGACTTTTAATAGCATACTATATTACTCTTCTTTTTTTTTCATTTTTGACTATACTTTTGTATTGTATGAAAAAGTTTCAGTGATGCGGCCAATGTACTAGTCCTCATCTAGTACAAATCACTTTGTGGTGATTTGAGTTTGAGATCCCTGATTTAGAACATGTATTTCAGTACACACCGAGAGAGTTTAATGCATTGTCGATTTCACACAACTGGGAAGAATCAATATGCCTCTTCCAGGGATTTGAAAATCCCCTTGCTCCCACTGCACACTCCTTAACATCAAATAATATTGAAAACCACTTCAAGCAAAGTTCAAGATGTGTGGTGTCTTTTTTCAGTAGTAGGGCCAAGAAATACAATGGAGATGTTCTTGTGCACTTGTTCCACACAGTTTGCGCTCTGTGATTCTGCAGTGAGTGTATTCACGTTGAATCCTAGGCATTTATTTTAGGGAAAAGCTCTTTTATTGCTTTTTGTTACACTCTCACTCAATAAAAAAAAAAGTTTAACAAGCAGCTGGAGATGAGACTCTTCTCTCAAGCCTTAAAGTTGGGCTTACTCTCTCCTTGGGGAGTTGGGTGTTCTGTTTGTGTCACAGCTTTCCCTTTGTTGTGGGATTTTGGGGGTCAGTGGATGCATTTGGCCTGGGTCCACTGATCAGCACTGTCAGTATTAAATTGATGAGCATAGTATGAATGCTTAGATAAAATTAAAGTCCCCTTGTGCAGTCTCTTAACATCCTGGATACTCCCCACCCATCACACAGTGGAAATACAGCAATTCTGCTGCATTTTGGTCCTCTGTGCCTGCAGAGAGGCTGGGGACCAAGATTTGGACATTAATAAAAATCCTGTGGACTTACATAGCCTATTTAACTCAGGGCAAATCTACCCTCCCTCAGAGAGCTCAAAGAAGCAATCTTTGTGCAGGGGTTCTTGGCATGGGCCAGGAGGGCGGGACTCCTCCTTCCAAGCAGTGGAGCACCAGCAAAGACAGCCGCAAGAAAGGAGGTATCTTGGCTAGAGGATTCACGTAGTATCAGATCTGTTGGTCACAGCCCACGTCAAAGCTCCTCTCCACATTGCTAAGGATGGGTACCCTCCTCTTTCCACATACATGTTGTTCACTGTGTGTGTGGGTCCTGGCAAGTGTGGGTTCTCCATAACTGCATTCTCCTTCCTCTGAATGTTCTATTCCACTACCACAGGATCCCTACTTATGTGTAATAAATGTTCTTCCTCTGAAAAACTAGGGACACCAAGCTCAAAAAAAATCATGTATCTTCTCTGGTAGGGGTTTTGTTATATCACGTGGTGCATATGTTGTCAGACTGCCTTTTGTGAAAACAAATAACCCTTCCATTGCCCTCCAATAGATACATGTACTCTTTGAAATGTCATGTGAATATATGTGATTAACATTATTTTTGGCTGTCTTAGAGGATGCTGGTGGAAGAGGGGTGGGCTGTCATGAAGGCACAAAGGCATGCTTGCCAACTAGAACAGGATGGAAGGAAGGAAGGCCTGCTAGATTGATTCCAGATGTTGATTGTATCTGGCCTATCCTAGAATGGCAAAGGAAGTAGGAAATGTAACCAAGAATCTGTTCAAGGTAGGAAACCAGTTTTCAAAATTGGAAAGCCTCTTCCCTTTGTGCCAAAAATAAAATTACACGGAAATTGTCTGTATCAATAGGGCCTGACTCTGACCTGACTTCTTCATCATGATCATCACTCCCATAACTGCATTGAGCAATCAACCAATTGTCTCCGCCCCTGATGATTGTGTGTCAGTGCTTGAGTCTCCGCGAAGTCCATTCCTGTCCACTCTTTTATGTTGTCAATCCATCTCTTCTTCTGTCTACCTCTTTTTCCTTCCCCTGTACTGTCCCTTGGAGGATGATCTTGGATAGGCCAGATGATCTTGTTACATAGCCGTACCATTTCAGCTTGTGCTTCTTCACGGTCGTCAGGAGGTCTTCATATGACCTAGCGCATTGGGTGTTGTTATGGACCTCTTCATTAGAGACATGGTCGAAGTAGGAGATGCCCAGGATTTTACAGAAGCATCTCATCTCTACTACCTGTATTTTCCGTTCATGTTCTGCCGTAAGGGTCCATGTCTCACACGCATACAGAAAAATGGAGATGACCAATGTGTGCAGCAGTTTCAGTTTGGATTCCAGGGAGCGGCTCTTATTCCCCCAAATTGGCTTTAGCTTTGCCGCTGCTGCTGTTTGCGCAGTTCTTGCCTGAATTTCTGCCTTGGATCCTTCATCAGTGATGATTGCCCCCAAATACTTGTCTCCAGCTCTTGTCCACTAACAGTGATACGTGAACTGATCCCATCACCTTTGTTTATCAGCTTGATTTTCTCTGCACTGATTTCCATGCCATATTTTGCAGAGGTTTCATCCAATCATTTCACAAGATTGGCAAGTTCATCTTCGCTGCCTGCCAGGCCGTCAATGTCATCAGCGAACTGAAGATTTGAGATTGTTTGCCCCCTAATGCTGACTGTGCATATGTGATCTTCTAGGGCATCAGTCATTATGCACTCCAAGTAGATGTTGACCTGACTTAGACCAATGTAAATCAGGAGTGACTAAGTCCACTGAAGCCATTAGTTACACTGGTGTGAGATCAGAATCAGGCCTGTAACGTTTACTGTAAAAGAAGAAAATCGTTTCTTTACAAAATTAGAAATGCAGTTCTCTAAGGAATGGTATCACTTTCTGCATTAAAATACAGCCAGATAAAGGCTTTTAGATAGAAGGGAAAATGTTTTTGCAGTAATTAGTCACTAATACAGGATGTAGTATGCCAGTTTTACTCAGTGTCATGACGTGTCACCCCCCCATCCTTCCTACACACTGGGCTTTGGCTCTTTCTCCACATACATTCAGGGTGTTATAAAGTCATGCTGCTTCCTTCCTTCATTTTTTTCCCTTCCAAAAATAAGGGGAGAACAGAAAAGAAGACACAAGAACAAAAAGCAAAGAAATGGGAAGTGCGGGGAAGGAAAGGAAGGAAGAGGGGACAGGGCTGGGAAAGGAGAGTGACATCTCAGTTTCCATCTGCTAGGAATTAATCAAGATATTTAAAAAGTTAGACCAAATCTTTACAAATTTGTCTGAGTTCCCTCAACTCTGAATAGTTACCCATTCTTTAGCTGCTAGGTCAACTGACCTATTTCTTTGTGTGCTGATGACTGAAAAGAAATATATTTCCATATCCAGGTCATTTCCTACCTTGCTTACTTCAACTTCCGCCTCTTGAGCTCCTTGATACCTATCAGTATATCACTCCCAGTCTGTCCAAAATTCAGGTGCTAAAATAATTTTCCTCACCCATCCATCTGAACATAGGTACCTTATTGAACTTCTCTACTGGCTCCTTCTTGCCCAACAGGTTGCGTTCAGTCTCCTTCTTTTGAATTTTAAATCACTGCACAAGCCCACTGGTTTACATCTCAGCTCTCCTTATCGTATTTCTCTCTTCAGCATGTCCTCCTCTGCTCCCATCTTCTGCCTTTATCCATGCTCTTTCTTACCCCATCCTCCTGCTCACTTGGCCAAAGCATGAAAAACACATTCAATCCTGGCTTCAATCCTCTTTTTATTCAAATCCCCTGTAAAGACCCTCTTCTTCCACCCAGCCCAAAACGCTAACCCACCACAGGCTGCTGTTCGCTCCATCTAGGCGACAAGTTGAGGGTGAAAGGGAGATGAATACTTACATTAGAGGTTCACGCATCTTTTGCAGTGCTTCTCTTCAGAGAGTCACGTCCTGTGAGTGGCCCCCTCGGTGCAGGGGAAAGCGGAGGACCCAGGTGGTGCAGAGTTCAGAGCCCATGAGGGGGAAGAAAGGGGAAATTCCCATGTGACCAGTGAGTTCCAGGGCCCTCAACTACGGAGGGGGCTGAGTTGGTAGGGCAGATGGGGGGGGGCGGCCTGTTTGTGTGGGGGGGATGAGTCTGGGTCCCATCGATTTGGCCCTGGACAAGGAGTTTAGTGCAGGAGCAGCTTCTGACACCCATAGGGTTCTGAAGAGACTGGGGCTGCTGGGCAATGGAAATCCAATGCCTGACCTTTCAGTGGGCACCCAGATCCAAACCCTGGGGTAGCTGCCTGCCTAGGGTGCCTCCACCCCCATCTGGCAAAGCACCCAGCCTGGGCCCTGTTAGCAACAGCAGAACTCCCCTGCCTCCTTGTCAGACCCCATCTTTCTCCAGTAGTGCTCCCACCTCTCCACCCACCCCTTCTTATCCAAGCCTTGCTCCTCCACAGCAGCTCCCCCTGGCTGGCCTGTCTCCCCCCAGCAGAGCTTCCATCTTCCAGACTCTGCTTCCCTAGGAGAGCCCTCCCCTGGCTAGCCTCCTCCCCTGCACTCAGGGCTCTTCAGAGCATGGCCTTAAGCTAGAGGTGCCCAGATTCTCAGCCGTCTGGTGAGAGCATCTGATGTGAGTACTGCATGGCACGGGTCAGGGGCAGGAGGGGCCCAGTGCTGCAGGCAGCAGGATGGTGGTGGCATGCTGGGGGCAGGGACCCAGCGTCCTCCCACCCACCCTGCTCCAAGGTGCGCTTGCTCCCCAGATAACCTCCATCGTATCCCTACAGTCTGAAAACCTACATCTTAGATTGTAAGATTCTTGGGACTGGGACTAAGTAGTTTTTATTTGTTCCGGGAAGTGCCTAGCAGACATTTGGTGTTGTGCTCTATTAATAATCATCACTGGCCAGGGTTGGGCATGGAGCGGGCATCCAGTGGTGCATTTCCATCCTCATCTGCTGGTGTCTTCTGAACAGAGACTATACATCGTACTAACCTGTTCAGTGATGTGGAGAAATGGGGACTAGGACAAGAGCACCAAACTCACTGTAACTAGTTACTTAGTTCAGTTCAGGCATGTAAGTGCAGTAACGCCACCATTTACTACCCTAATCCCTTTTTCTTTCCTAATCTTCAGTTATATTATTTGAAGGGTAGGGGGAAAGGTGGGGAAGCAGTGTTTCATTTGAGTGGGTTCCTGATAAAAATGGGGAATTCCTTATTGTCTTAGGAGCAAGCAGAGTGCTTGTCATAAATTCCTTTCTATTGCTCAGCAATATTGGCGGTGGTAATAGGGTAGTTAAGGATGGGATTTTCAGACATGCCTGAATGATTAGTAGCACAAAGTCCTATTGACTCAATCATTTGGGGAGGGATTTTCAAAAGCACCTATGTGGCTGGTAGATGGAGGCTCACTTAAGCCTTATCTATGCTGAGCTTTCTCTTAATATTTCCCACTGTTGCATTCCCATTAGTGGGAATTCTAGCTGTCTCTACCACCACGATGTCTAGGCTTGCTTTGAGCAGAGCTGGGTGACATGGTGGTCTAAAAGTGCTAGCAACTTCTCTGTGCTAGAGCTCCCACTGTTTCTACCACTATGGTAGGAAATGTTAAGAAAAAAATCTTGGAAGCAGCCTAAGAGTTTGGGGAGAAGTTAGAAGAGAGATCCTCCTTTGTCTAGTCAAACTTCACTGTGTGCTTATGCTTATTTTGTATTTTAACCCATTTGTTTGTCCCTTTAGTGTGGGGAAAGGGCTGGGAAGATGCTAGTCTGCAATTTTATTTTCCACTTCTGTGTTAAAGGGTGTCTAGTATTTTGCCTTTTGTGTGTGTGTGTGTTTTTTTTTTTTTTTTTTTTAAAAGGATATTTTTGGTTTGATGGAGGTGAATTAGGGTACGTCTATACTTACCACCGGGTTCGGCGGTAAGCAATCGATCCCGGAAGTGCTTGCCATCGACACGGGTACTCCTGCTCCGCAAGAGGAGTACGCGGAGTCGACGGGGGAGCCTGCCTGCTGCATGTGGACCCGCGGTAAGTACCTTGTAGTTCGAACTAAGATGCTTCAACTTCAGCTATGTTATTCACGTAGCTGAAGTTGCGTATCTTAGTTCGAACTGGGGGGTTAGTGTGGACCAGCCCTTAGACTTGTTCCCTGAAGCCCAGACATTGCTCTCATGAGGCTAAGGGGTAGAGGATTAAGCAGTTACACAAGGTGGGAAGACTTGCATTACAGGAATACGCAGAGACAAGCTAAGCTGGTGTTATGCCTCTACATACCCTTCATTCTTTATCTCGCAAAGGTAATCTCGTAAACTCTAGTAGGGATAATTACCTGCTTCCTAACTTGTGTGTGTTATCTGCACCTACAACTTGTTTGTTCTACTCACTCAATGCAGAGGGAAGCCATAGGAGAAGAAGCATAGCCTCTTCCACTCTTTAGACTTATGTATCTTCCTCTAGTGCACCCATCAAGAGCTGGAAAAACCCCTACCACTCACTGTAGCTAGTTTCTTCGTGGTTAGGTTTATAAATAAGTTGCTACAGTGATTAGGCATTTTCTACATTAGAATCTGTTCTTGAACAGGTTTCAACTGGGAAGAGTTGTTCTGATTCTTTATGTATTTAGTGGTGTTCCAGGGATTGTAGTGTGGTAGCAGACCACCGGGCATGGAGAAGAGTGCTTCTGCTGTGCACTTTCGGAGCTCGGTGTGGGAAACCGCCAGTGCTTAAAGTGGGAGTTGTCAGGAGGGCTTTTCTTTCTACTAATAGCACGTCTCTTCAGGTGAGAGTTAGAGCCTGGGAGACAATTGCTGCTTATTATTTTTTCCAGTCTGATGCTTTGGAGTCTTGGGGGCCAAATTCTCAATTACACTAAAGCTGCTTTTATCCCACTCTGCCAGTAAAGGGGCCTTAAAGTGGGGGTATATTACATTTACGCCGAGTGATATAAACTGGTTGTACTGTAAATGAGAACCAGTCCCTTGGTGTCAAAGCCTGTTCTTGTGAGTGGAATTTGGCCCTTGGTCTGAGCTATCTGGAAAAGTTGCTGTGTCGGAAGGATTTAGTCAGTTCCCACTGTAGGAAGGGTGGGCTTGGGCTTGTATATTGAGTGCTGTGGGTAGGTGGTGAGAAGAAGGGCATAAGCCTTTCCTTGAGGAAGGGCAGGGGAGTGGATCTCAATGCTTCTCATCCTAAGAGCACGAGGTACCTTATTTTTAGGGAGACCGTTTCTGAAACTCAAAATAAGTGATGCTTGTTGGCTACAGCAAATGAGCTTTGTTTTCCGTTCCTGCCTCCCAGTGTAACTTGCATGATTATATCCAGTTGCTGGTATTGTAGTGGCCCATAGAGTGTGCTCTGATGTGCCATTTGTCTGTAGATCTTCTTTTATGTAAAAACTGAAAACTAAACAAACGCGCACAAAAGGCATCTCAAAACTCACAGAAATCAAACCGTCCAACACATCGAGGGTTCTAAATAATAATACGCTTGCCCAAGATCAATTAAACTCCTTCCTCCTCCTCCCGCTCCCCTCAGAGAGTAATATTAATTTTAAATGAGCCCTATACATAGCTGCCTTAAATCAAATGTCCGGCTGCTATAGAGTTCCTCCATTTAGCATAGGCAGCACAAAGACTGCTTCAGAGTTGGTGGTGTTTGGGGCCTCGTTATGCAGCCTCTTCATGTGAGCAGCTCCCATTGACTTTGAAGGGAGTTGCTTGGTGCAGCAGCTGTATAATCAGGCCCTTGGTTAAAAACCAATGTAAAAAAGATGTGAAAAGATTTCAAAAGAGCCAGAGCCATTTCTTTCAGCGTGCCTTAGTAGCTAAGAGCTGCTATGGAGGAGAAGGATGTGTAGATCCAGCTGACAAGCTCTTGCGGAGAAAAAGTGGACTGCACAATGTTCTTATTTTCCCACTTTTCCCTTTTTTCATTTCTTGGGATAAGAAATAAATATATTTAAATGTTTTTGTTCAATGGAGGCAAAGTCTCTCCTCTAAGTTGTAGCAGCATCATGTGCATCTAATGCATCTGGCACTGAGAGAATACAGTAGTCAGTGCATACAGAGTTAATCCACTAGAGCCTATATATAATGTGATTACATTCTTTTTCTTTTTAGTGCGGGTGTATGAAAAGTCATGACAAACCCCCTAGTTCATCTATATAAATGTACATGTGCCGCCTTGGCACCAATTTGGCCAGCAATCTGGAAAATGCCAGCATTTTATAATCAGCCATTCATAACATTGTATTACTGCTGAGTGCTGAGTCCTGCCTCTGCCAGGCACTGACTTGGATAAATTCTATGAGATAGTCAAATGTTTTGATAAATCTTCACGACGTGAACACTATTAATTCTTATCTGGTAAATACCTCTTCTTATGTGGTCTACCATAAGCCACATAAAAAATCACCACGTTTTATTAATTGCTTCTGAACTTTAACAGTATCTTGGGTTAAAGATAATGGCCTTCACACAAAGTACATTCCATTACAACTGACATAGTGTTTTATTCAGTAAGCTAGCACAACCCATAAGTATATTTCAGTAAACAAAGTATATAACATACTATATAAATGTTACTATATACCTATATAAAGTATACTAAAGTTATGTATGAAAATCAAATCCATAAATCAGTTTATACTTAACAAGTGAACTGGAGGGCTTGGAATGGATATGGATTTACATTCCTGGAACTGTGTTTTAACTGAAGAACTTGACTGAAACTTGCATTAAACTAACTAGTGCACTCATACTACCTCCTTGTTGTAGTGCTCTTACAGCAGTTTTCTGTAACAAGTTGTAAGTGTGTGTGGTTATAATCTGATAATACTGAGAGGTAACTTTTTTTTTTTTTTTGCCTTCGAGGCTTTTAAGAAATGTAAACTTTCATTGAAGAACTGTTAATTTTGCCTTTTTTAAAAGCTGCTCAGTATTTTGGCTTGGAAATGCAGACTATCTTCAGAGAAAATGAGCAAATTCTCTTAACAGCTGCAACTAATTTATATTATGCTAAGCAGCAGTGCTGTAGTCACGAAAGAAATAGATAATCTTTAAATGGAACAGGAGCAGCAAACAGGAGAGTTTTGCAAGGGAGTTCTCCAGGGGAAGGAGGAGTGACTGTGACTCTTGGGGTGAGTTGTTAGTTTGTGTATTTGCGTGCTTACTGTGTGCCTTCTTGACTGAAGTTTATGCACCTCTACCCTGATATAATGCTGTCCTTGGGAACCAAAAAATCTTACCGCATTATAGGTGAAACCGCATTATATCGAACTTGCTTTGATCCGCCGGAGCACTCAGCCCCGCCCACCCCGGAGCGCTGCTTTACTGCGTTATATCCGTATTCATGTTATATCGGGTCATGTTATATCGGGGTAGAGGTGTAGTGTGGTCTGTTTGGGGGGCTATGTGATGAGCCTGATGGCCTACTAGGCAAGGCTGAGAGCTTCCTAATGAGGCTCTAGCCTGCCATCCTTCGATCCCTAATCCATTTAGAGCCCTATGACCAGGGGGTGGGGCTAACTCAGGGAGAAAAGGGGTTTAAAAAGACAGCTCCAGGTGACCGGAGGAACTAGGAAACAAGGGAGTTTTATGAGGGAGTTTAGAGAGGCAGTGTGAGAGCCTGATAAACCTAATAAACATTCTCTAAACTTTGGCCAATAACCCCACTTCCGCCCCCCGCAAATAAAACCAACCTTCCCTGCCCAAAGAACAAACAGAGCCCAGCAAGAATAAAAATAATGCAGGCAGAAGTCCAGCAGCAGAGTGAGGGCTATCTAGTTTGTTGTATTGAATCCAGCATGTATGATTACCTGTCTTATGGGCAGGTGGTATATGTGTGCATTTGGTGCAGTCAGCTCATGGCCCTTAGATATTGAGTATGGGCACTTGAGACCCGAGTGGCTGAGCTGGAGGATGTAAGGGAGACAGAGAAGGTACCTAGATGAGATTTTCTGGGACACAGTGAAGTGGTTCCACCCCCAGTTTGACAGCTTCTGTGCTGTTGAGGAAGATGAAAGTCTAGGGGGAAGGAGAACATCCAGGTTGAGTTAAGGGAAACGATCCCATAGTTGGAACCTTTCTTCCGTATGATGTCATGGTATCCTCTACCACTGAGGATACCTTTCCAGGGGAGGGGACCGCTATTATTGGGAAAAGTCAGTCAATAGTAATGGGGGGGTTGATTATTAGAAATATAGATAGTTGGGTTTGCGATGACTGGGAGAACCTTGTGGTGACTTGCCTGTCTGGTGCGAAGGTTGCAGACTTCTCAAGACCTCTAGACAGACTTATATGCAGTGCTGGGGAGGAGCCGGTGGTCATGGTACATGTTGGTACCAGTGACATAGGGAAGGATCGTCGAGAGGTCATGGAGGCCAAATTTAGGCTGCTAGGTAAAGGATTGAAGTCCGGGACCTCCATGGTAGCATTCTCTGAAATGCTTTCAGCCCCATGCTCGGGGCCAGTTAGGCAGAACTTCAGGGTCTCAATGTGTGGATGAGATGATAGTGTTGAGAGGAGGGATTTAGGTTTACTAGGAACTGAGAAAATGATGAGCTTATGCAGGAAGGATGGATCTACCTAAACTAAAAGGGAACCTGATTGCTGGCATGTAAAATTAAAAAGGTTGTACAGGAGTTTTTAAACTAAGGGCTGTGGGAAAGCCGACAGGTGTGAAAAGAGACATTACTTGGGGAGGATTTCTTAAGGGGGATACTCTATATCCTAGTAAAGAGGGCAGGGTAGACGTTGATAAAGTACGGGTAGGAACTGAAGGGAATGAGTCCCATTTACTTACTTCACATGAAGGCAGACAACTAAGCATTGACAAATTCTGTAAGTGCTTGTACACAAATGCGAGAAGTTTAAATGGTAAGAAGGGTGAACCTGAGTGCCTGGTATTAAAAGAAAATATTGATATAATAGGGATCACAGAACTTTGGTGGAATGATCATAATCAATGAGACACGATAATACACCTCTACCCTGATATAACGTGACCCCATATAACAGGAATTTGGATATAATGCAGTAAAGCAGCGCTCCAGGGGTGGGGGGTGGGGCTGCGCACTCCAGCGGATCAAAGCAAGTTCAATATAACACGGTTTCACCTATAACGCGGCAAGATTTTTTGGCTCCCGAGGACAGCGTTATATTGGGGTAGGGGTGTATCAGGGTATACTGCACAGGAATGACAAAATAGGTCATATTGCTGAGGGAGTGGCACTATATGTGAAAGAAAGCAGAGTCAAAAACTTAAATGAATCAAACAGTGTCATAGAATCTCTATGAATAGAAATTCCATGCGTGAATAGTAAGAGTATAGCAGTAGGAATATACTATTGACCACCTGACCAGGGTTAGGACAGTAATTGTGAAATGCTCAGGGAGATTAGAGAGGCTACAAAAACACAAAATCCAACAATAATAGGGGATTTCAACTATCCCCAGGTTGACTGGGAATATGTACCTCAGGATGGAATGCAGAGATAAAATTTCTAGACACCAAAATTTAACGACTGCTTCTTGGAGCAGCTAGTCTTGGAACCCACGAGGGGAAGTGGCAATTCTCAATTTAGTTCTAAATGGCATGCAGGATCTGGTCCAGGAGGTGAATATAGCTGAACTGCTTGGTAACAGTGACCATAACGTAATTAAAATTAACATCCTTGCAGGAGGGAAAATACCAAAGAAACCTTGTTTGTTCAACCCACCACAGTAGCATTTAACTTCAAAAAGGGGCACTACACAAAATGAGGAGACTAGTTAAATGAAAATTAAAAGGAACAGTCCCAAGAATAAGATGCCTGCAAGTGGCATGGAAACTTTAAAAACACCATAATAGAGGCTCAAACTATATGTGTAACCCAAATTAAAAACAAAGCAGTAAGAGGAGTAAAAATTGCCACCATGGCTAAATGACAGAATAAAAGAGGTGGTTAGAGACCAAAAGACGTCTCTTAAAAATTGGAAGTCAAATCTGACTGAGGAAAATAGAAAGGAGCATAAACTCTGGCAAGTTAGGTGTAAAAGTATAATTAGGAAGGCCAGAAAAGACTCTGAAGAGCAACTAGCAAAAGACATAAAAACTAACAGCAGATTTTTTTTTTTTTTTTTTTTAAGTACAGCAGAAGCAGGAAACCTGCCAATCAGTGGGGCCACTGGATGATCAAAGTGCTAAAGGAGCACTCAAGACAAGATCATTGCAGAGAAGCTAAATGAATTCTTTGCATTGGTCTTCACTGCAAAGGATGTGAGGGAGATTCCCACACTTGAGCCATTCTTTTTAGGTGACAAATCTGAGGAACTGACGTACACTGAGGTGTCAGTAGAGGTTTTGAAACAAATTGATAAATTAAAGAGTAATAAGTTACCAGAACCAGATGGTATTCACCCAAGACTTCTGAAGGGACTCAGATATGAAATTGCAGAACTCCTAACTGTGGTGTGTAACCTATAGCTTAAATCAGTCTTTGTACCAGGTGTCTGATGGATAGCTAATGTAATACCAAATTTTAAAAAAGGCTCCAGAGCTCATCCTCGTAATTACCGGCCAATAAGCCCAACTTGAGTACCAGGCAAATTGGTTGAAACTATAGTAAAGTTTTCAGTCACATAGATGCACACGATATGTTGGGGAAGAGTTAACATGGATTTTGTAAAGGGAAATCATGCTTCACCAATCTTTTAGAATTCTTTGAGGGGGTCAAGAATGACCCAGTGGATAGAGTGTATTTGGACTTTCAGAAAGCCTTTGATAAGATCCCTCACCAAAGGCTTGTAAGTAAAGTAGGCAGTCATGGGATAAGAGGGAAGGTCCTCTCATGGATCAGTAACTGGTTAAAAGATAGGAAACAAAGGGTAGAATAGTCAGTTTTCACAGTGGAGGGGGTAAATAGGGTCCTTCAAAGATCTGTACTGGGGCCAATGCTGTTAAGCATACTCATATGTTCTGGAAAAAAGGGTAAACAGTGAGGTGGCTAAGTTTGACAAGGATACAAAGTTACTTAAGACAGTTAAGTCCAAAGCTGACGGCAAAAAGTTACAAAGGGATCTCACGAAGCTGTGTGTGAGGGGCAAATGAAATTCAGTGTTGATAAATGCAAAGGAATACACATTGGAAAACATAATCCCAACTATACATACAAAATGATGGGGTCTAAATTAGGTGTTACCACTCTAGAAAGAGATCTTGGCATAATGGTGGATAGTTCTTTCTGAAACCATCTTCTCAGTGTGCAGTGACACTCAAAAAAGCTGGTTTGGAGAAAGTGAATAAGGAAGTTTACCCCTTCACATAACACAAGAACTAGGTGTCATCCAATTAAATTAATAGGGAGCACACCTAAAAGAAACATAAGGAAGTACTTCTTTGCACAATCAACCAGTGGAACTCTGTGCTGGGGGATGTTGTGAAGGCCAAAAAGTATAACTGAGTTCAAAATGGAACTAGATATGTTCATGGAGGATATGTCCATCAATGGCTATTAGCCAGAATGGTCAGGGACACAATCCCTTACTCTGGGTGTCCCTAAACCTCTGACTGCCAGAAGCTGGGAGTGAACAACAGGGGATGGATCGCTTAATAGATCGCCCTGTTTTCATTCTCTCTGAAACATCTGGCATTGGCCACTGTCAGAAGACAGGAGCGTGGGCTAGACGGACCACTGGTCCGACCCAGTTTGACCAATCTGATGTTTGTATGAATAATTAAGAATTAGCTGTGATGTAGCTGCAGTGCTCCATTCCAGGGCTCTGGAAGTGTCATGCTTCCATTCCATCAAGGGCTAAATGCTGCCCCTTGTGTCAGTCCAGCATAGTTGGGTTCAATGCAGAAGGTTGCATGGCATGGCATGGAGGCAGCATCAAGGCTTCTGCTACATCAGCCTAGAATCCTGCAACTGCATGGAGATAGGGCCTTGTCTTCACTATTGCACATCTCTTACTTGATTCTTAGCATAATTATGATCAGAGACTGGAAGAATGCTTTTGTGAGGGTCATGCCCTTTATGAGAGACTTTATGAGAGACTGCTGAGCTGGAATTGATATACAAACTAGATACAATCAACTCAGGATTGAATAAGGACTGGGAATAGCTGAGCCATTACAAACATTGACTCTATCTCCCCTTGTAAGTATTCTCACACTTCTTATCAAACTGTCTGTACTGGGCTAGCTTGATTATCACTTCAAAAAAAAAAATTTTTTTTTCCTCTTCCTTAATTGGCCTCTCAGAGTTGGTAAGACAACTCCCACCTGTTCATGCTCTCTGTATGTGTGTATATATATATCTCCTTAATATATGTTCCACTCTATATGCATCCGAAGAAGTGGGCAGTAGCCCATGAAAGCTTATGCTCTAATAAATTTGTTAGTCTCTAAGGTGCCACAAGTACTCCTGTTCTTTTTGCAGATACAGACTAACATGGCTGCTACTCTGAAACATGCCCTTTATGCTTGATCTGTTTGGAGTGGGTGTTTTAAACTACAGTCAGTTGTGAACTGATTGGCTCGGGAGGGAAGATAAAAGGCAAATAAGTCTTTCTCTTGTGTATCCCCATCTGGAGTCCAACTTTGAAACATTGGAAACAGTCATTGCCAGTAAGTGTCAATCTGATGTCTTTGTTATTAGTCTCAGGGTAACTTAATATGGCCAGGTGTACAACTTGCAAACATCAGCCTTGCAACTGGTATCTTTGGCCATTTTTGTAGAGGCCGATGCTCGAAGGGGTCACGCAGACTGAACTATCCTCTCATCCTTTGACTGTGTTTTGTCTTGGTGAAGGAGGAGATACTTGGATAGGGTGATGGGAGGGAAAACTTAAGTTGCTATTGTCCTGGTGTTCTGTGGACATTTAGAAGACTTTGCTCTCCAGGGCTGTCAGTCCTACACTACACTTTCACCTACACTAATTATATTTGGAAAAATCCTGGTTGGGGAGATGTATAGTAAGCCAGTTTACAAAACTACTGAGATGCAAGTTACTGCAAACGTTTTAAACTTTTCAGTCCAGAAACCAAACACTTTCCACAGATAATAGATGCATAGGATTATACAGCATCAACTTGTCTGGGGCGGTATTTCTGTCGTTCAAGAGACAGTGGAGAGAGTTTGCTTTGTCCATATGTCAGATGTTTACAGGGAGCTCTGAATAAGCTAGGCAGAAAAATCAAATTGAGGCATTTTTAACATTTAAACATGAGATGGTGTCATAAAGATCAGTCTGTTGGATCTCTGTAAATGTTTTCAAAAACTTGGATTGGCTCCTTATTAGGAGTGGAAAACAAGATGAGAAATTACTAGAAAAATATAAGTTTCTAACAGAGTATGTTCATGATTCAGATTATATTAATCAAGACATTGTCTGTGTGCCTAAGTTATCTGTTGTTGTAGCTACAGCTTCAAAATGGATGTTGGAAACAAATTATATTGAGAATTTCATTAGAGAGAAAGTAATGTCTCTCATTAGAGGTCAATCAGAAGTTTTCAAGAAGAAATGGTTACCTTATTTGGATTTAAGTGTGTAAAGAAGTAATAGTTAAAAATATTAAATGTTTTGTTTTAGTTTTGTTATTAATCGGTGACTTTTTCTTTCTTTTATAAAGGTATTCCTTATGTTTTAAATTAATAAAATAAAATATCTCAGTCCTGAATCTACATGCATTATAAAGATGAGATTTTTTTGTGACCATTTCTACAGGATTGAAGGGAAACATTAGTTTTGTGAAACTTATGTATGGTTCCTTGTTAAAGTTGCTATTTAGCTCATATTTCCCCTTATACAACTATTAATTTTGGAACTAAAAGGTTTGTGTGCATGCATGTTTGTATGTGTATATAATGAATGTTAGGTGAGAAAAATAACCTAGACAGGAACTTTTAACATGGGACCACTGTCAAAATACTATAAGTTAGAGCTCCTTTTTATTTGTTGCCACCTAGGAGTGACTATAGTTCTGTTACTTTATGGTTACACTTTAAGGGGTGGCATTTTTTAAATTTGTATTTTATGATTCTCCCCCTGCTCCCCTACACAAAAAAAAGGGGAGAAGAAACAAACAAAAAGACGGAAGAATAAAAAAATAAAGGGAGGGAAAGGATCAAGGACAGGGAGGGGAAAGGAGAGCAACATCTTGGTTTCCATCCGCTAGGAATTAATCAGATTTCTAAAAAGTCAGGCAAATCTTTTCAGATTTGTCTGAGGTCTCTCTTCTTTGAAATATTACATCAGCCAAGTCGTGCCAAGCTACTATCCCTGAAGGCAATCTGCTGTTCCATCGAAGCAGTACGTGGTGTTTGGCTGCAAGTGCTGTGCTAGAGAACCAAGCTTGCCATGAGCTGGAGATGATATATAGATCTCAAAACACAGTTCTGGGAAGTACTTTTAAGGAGGTATCCATTATCATGTTAATGCTTCTACCAACTTCTAGCCAAAAAGTTTGTATCCTGGCACAGTCCCAAACGTGTGAGCCGGTGTGGCTGTAGCAGCAGTCTGTTTTGTCAGGCCCCTGCACTGCAAGAAATGAGATTTTTAAAAGCATGCAGTCCTGGCGTCTTTTCCCACTGAAGTCAATTGGCGTTCATGTCAATGGGAACAGAGTTAGACTAGTGTGAAGTACAATACTTTTAAAAATTCTACCCTGCATGTGCAATTGAGATAAGGTTTTTCACATTGGTATCTCTTTCCATAATATATCTCCAAGAAATAAGTCTTAGATGCTTTCTTTCCCTTCAGTAGTTGGGACAAGTGAATTATGCATTTCAGAGGTATGCAAAGCTAAATGAGTATGTCTGCCAAAAGGAATCAAAGTTGGCTGTCCTAGACCAATTGATACTCCTGGGCACAATGGTCATATGCCTCCTGTGAGAAATATATGACAGAGACCTGGCCAGGTTTCCAGAAGTCTCCAGATATTACAAACTAACTAGTGTCTAGAAGACCACGCCATCTTTGGTAGAAGTGTGTTGTGCCTGCTGTTGCATCTCAGTAGTACAAATTTCATTCAGACAGTTTCTAGGAGACTAGACTGCTATTGTCCATAGTTTCTATTCTGCCCAATTCCCCCCACCCTCTCTCTACACTCCCTCTCTATTATCAACTGTGGTAAGAGCCTCACAGTGAAGTTTGGTGAACAGGAGTTGAGAGGAATTTTTTTTTTTTATGTTTAACAGACTATTCTAAGGAAAAATCCTCAGGAAAGTACAACTTTTCCTTGTTAGAGCTTTTATAAGAAGTGAGTTAGGGCTCACTGCAGTATTCATCCATCATTCCTGTAGAGTTCAGAAGAGACTTTTAGGAATGGGAGTGGGAAAAGGAATACTTTTGTAGGGATTCAATTCAGTCAAGGCCTCTAGCGGTTTCACAGATGCTCTGGCATCTGTGTTGCAGTCTTATTAGAGTAGCACCAATTCCCTTTCTTGTGCATTGTTTTTGAACACACCTGTTATGCAGTAGTGCTTAATGTGCAAATTGGTACCATTCAAGACATGAAAATCCATTTTTAGTTTGGTTTACTTCTACCTTTTTGTAGCAGTAACTCCAGGTGGAAGTTATTTGTGTGTAAGCAAATTTTCCATGGTGAAGAGGGTATTGCTCAACAGCCTAACAGCTGCACCATTCCCCGGTGACCATCTGCTGATGCTTGTCCTTTCAGTTTTCTAAGCAGTATGATATCAATATAACAAAATTATAAACAGTTAATGTCTTATAACATGTGGGTAGCTCTGCCTGGAACCCTGATGTTTAGAATGATGCAGGTGTTTTGCTGCTAAGAGAATTGGGCAAAGGCTCAACACTAGGCTTGCCACTCTGGACTCTGAGAGACTCTCTTATGACTTCTGGGAGAACACTATTCATAGGCTTGTCCTCATGAAAAAATTAGGTCATGTTAGAATGTGACCTTGTGGTTGTGTTAAATACATGATGTTTGAACATGATTTTTGAATCACTGTTGACGTGGGGAACTCACAGCTGCAGTGTAGTTGTAGCCGTGTCAGTCTCAGGACAGTAGTGAGAGACGGTGGGTGAGGTAATCTTTTATTGGACCAATGGAAGATATTCGCTCACCCACCTTTTTCTCTCGGGGAAACTGATGTTTAACATCAGGTTAGTTTACACTATTCCTTAAGATCATGCTCCTACACTACCTAATTCTCTAATGAAGACAAGTCCACACAATGTGTTTAGGCCACCTTTACATTTTGCTCCAGCACTTATTCTTCTGCCTTAATAAGTGGTCAGAATTCCCACTTCCCCTTCTACCTGGATTATCAATCACTTGAGGATTATGAGCATATGAAGGGGGAGAGCCCAAGTAGCATGGATGACTTCTTGCTGTCTGCATCACCCTGGCAAGGTGGAATTATTGAAGGCAAGATCTAAAATGGGCTGGGTTGCTTGGGGTTGCACATCTGGCCAAAAAAAATTAGACTATTTGATATGGGTTGTTCATCTGTGATTGGACACTGCATCTTCTGTAACTTTAAGCTAACATATTATTAAACTTGTAATTAACTTTTATATTTAAGCTTGCAGGGTCCTAAAACTTTGTTAAACTAATCAAATGTCATCATTAAAGTATGACAGACTTAGCATTACATTGACAGCACTTTAAGCCCCTGGTTCCAGGATCTTGTCTCCTGGGAATCAGATTTCCAGGAAAACAACTTGCTTATCTAAATTCCTGTTCAGATAAGAAATTTTAGAAAAGGGTGTGTGTATAGTACCTCAGAACAAAAGGCATGAGAAAACAGATTGAGTGGCCCTTCATCTTGAAAACCGTTTGTTTCACTATATGGGATCTATATTTTAAAAGCACTTCAGTGGAATTTTGGACAATGGAACTAATGCTTTGAGGTCTCAAAGCTTGTTTATTTTGTTTAGCTTTTAGCTGATAGCTTTTCTTATGTTTGTTTGATTTTAGAGAATTTGGTTTATTGATGTTTTCCTGGCAGTGAGAAGGACTTCATTTTTTCCAGTGCTACCCATTGTGGGAGGCTTATGTAATTTTGTTCAACAAGATACCCTGAGTTTCCATGGAGTTGGTGTTATCAAATTACTGAAAGAGGGCCATATTCTACAAGGTTTAGTGCTTACTACTGGGTGTAAGCCTACAGACTTCAGTAGGGCTACTCCATGGTAGTAAGTTGTTTGTAGGATCAGGTATCTGGTATAGTAATCTAAATTGTGCTTTAGCTGTATTTTTTTTGTTTTGTTTTTCCACTTCTCCTCCATACCAGTGACTTATATCACACCTAAGGGGGCATTGGTTTTGCCATGGCCAGCCAGAATTTGTATTCCCAATGAGTTGATGATCCCTGCTGGGGAAATCCTTCTTCTTGCCATCTTTCTTTTCTCCTCTGTGAAGCTGGCCCAGGGAATGTCCCGCAGTTTGCTCTGCTGATAGCCATTCATTCTCTGTTCTTACTGCTTCTGCAGTTGCTGCTCTTCAGCCTGACAGAAAGAGCGGACATAAATGAAAACACACAAGTCTTCCATAGCCACACTTGGCTGACAGAACAGTGCGGATCTGACTTTTATATAATTTTGACTCCACTTTTGAGGTGTTTCTTCTGCATTTCCATCAGTCGCTGTCTTTTGTCTTCTGGCTGAGCGAAAGCCCCAGTCCAGTCACTCCAAATGTTTTATGTACTCTAATGATTTAACAGGTTGTAGATGAAGAGAATTAGCCAAGAGTAGCAATGTCAGCTTTAACGGCCAGTCCTAAATCTTATAGCTGTCAGGGGAAGAGGGATTTACTATTTTCCTGTTCTTTGGGGCCAAATGGCTGCTCAAAATTCAGAGCTAACGCGTTTCTTTATGGCTTGCGCAGACGTGCAAGGATGAGGAAACAGCAGAACCACTGTAGTTCCATAGTGTTCCTGGTGGGCGGGGCATAGGTTGTGGAGTCTGCAGGTGGTGGTGGTCGTAGTCGTAGGTTTCAACCATCTCTGTGTGTTGTGAAGTATTGCTCCTTGGTGGTACCCACTGTCACTGGTGTACAAGGGGCTGGTGGACTGTGGGATGGTGGGGACAAGGCTGTTGACTCTAAATCTTCTGGTCAAATGTGTGTGTTGGGGATGGGGGGACCATGGATGCTGTTAGAGCTCTGAGTGTATCAGTGATTCTTGCTGATGCTCTATGATGGTCTATGGGGGTCAATCTGTATTTATTCCTGCTGCCCCCCTTCACTTCCCCATGCCATGACCTGTTTTGTTTGGCTTCATGCACAGCACCAGGATTTGGCTCTTAGCATTTTATGCTCTTCTAAATTGTGTGTTGGTCTGATTGCAAGTAGAATTACTAACAACATCACACTTTTCAGGGTTTTTTTTTAAGCCTAGTCCTCTTGTAGAGATGATTTCAGACTGAGGCATGGCAGTGCTCAGTTTGTATTTCTATCCCTTGTTTGCAGAAATAAATTGTGTTTTCCTAATGCTTTGTCCTAAGGTTTTAGTTTCTTTCAGGTGTTTGTGGCCCTGCTCATAATGGATTTCACTTAAGGGTATTACAAGAGCTGAAAGATGGGTTTAAGCAGAAGCATTTCAGTAAAAGATTCATCTTAGTCCTTGAAAACTCCACAGTTTTTGAGAAAATTGTTCCTTTGTATTTCCATTCAGTGTTTATTATGTCGCCTGCTTTTACCACTGGGCTTTATGTCTAGTCCAGTGACCTCTCCTTCAACGATGGATGCCATTTGGGATTTGAATAGGTAGGTTTTAAATGATGGCCTTTCTTTAGAGTTGGTTAAGAATTGCACTGGAGCATCAATCTTTCTGATTTAATAGTATCTGCCTAAAAAGATTCTAAAAATCCAAAATTTAAAAGTTAGACTTTGGGTTAAAGTGTGCTGGTACCGTGCTTGTAATTTCATTTCCTGTCTTCAGTTTCAAGAGGCATATAAAGCCACAAACTCACTTCTAGTTGTTTCATTTCCTTGATGACATGAAAGTGTTCTTTTGGTCAGTGCGTTTCCCCTCCTCCCCCACTCCGAAGTGCACCAGTGAGCTCCAACCTTGCTGTCAGGATAGACCAGTTCCAGTATTTAATATGAATACTATCTCAGTCTTGGGCATTTTCTGAGCAGATCCTATTGTAATAATCATGCCAATTCATAATCTTGCTCAGTGGTTCTTTGATGAGGCTAAATAAGGCCACTGAACTCCTTCAGTATCAACCCCAAAACCAAACAGTATGACAAATAGGATAGCTTCAAAAAATTGATGGTTTATAACTGCCAAATTGGGGCCTATGGATGTCAGTGGGACTGCTCACGTGCTGCTACACCTTGCAATGGGGGCTTAATATGTCCAATAGCACCTCAGATTGAGAGTGGGGTGTAATATCAGGTGAGAAAACAGGATGAAATTTTCAAAAGCACCTACATCTCCGAAACAGTAAGAGTTTGGCACCTAAATACCTGTAAAAATCAGGCTGTTGGTTCCTAAGTCTCATAGACTTTTAATGGCCATAGACCCTTACGGCCCTAAATTCATTTTGAAAATGAAACTTAGACTGCTTGTTTATCCTGCGAAGAGTCATGAATGCAATAGTTTTGTAAACCTCAAATGTGACACTGATTGCTGCTGCCTTCAAAAGTTTAGAAGTCGGTAGCAAGGAGAATACATAATACTGGAAAAGTTCTTAGGGGGCCTGGATTCATATAATGTGTAGTCAACTTCTATGGACAACTGAGTGGAAGGATCATTCATTTTAGATCTTTCCCAAAGTATGCTAGGGTGGCTTGATAGTTGATAATGACTTAGCATCTTGCCACTAAATGGGAGCTCAACATTCAAATGCCATTATGTTTTCTTCTCTTTAGGTAGGAATGTCCTATTGAGGGGGATGGGGATAGATGAAGAGAATGGGAGTTTTGGACTGCTACCTTGGCAGTCCTCATAAGCCAGTTGGGGGTTCTCAGGAGGGAGCGTGGTTCATGTTCCCAAACAAGGAAAGAGGAGATGGTCTGAGTGGAAAGATGATGGTCTGCCCTGTTGGTTAGGAACAATTCTTGGTGGGAAGGAGGGGGAGGAGGAATACTACTATACCTTTCCTATAGCTGTGAGCTCTGACTTCTGTTACCTGTCTTGAATCCCAGAAGAGCTGTGCTGTGGATGAGGCAGAGAGGTTGGAGAAACACTGGGCTGGGCACGGGGAAGTATTTAACTCGAGGAGGGGGTTATAGACTTATAGCTATTTAAAGATGGAGAAGACCTATTGTTCATCTAGCCCATCTGTGTGGGACTTGTGCAGATCCCAACTTCCATCAAAAGGGCTTTAATATTTTTAGTAACTCTCTTTCAAACAAACAAACAAACAAACAAACAAAAATCAATTTTCTCCCCTTTTCCTTAAGGAGGTTAAGAGAACTAGTCTAGCTACACAAACTAGTTTTGTATAATAAATGAGACAGATATGTAATAATATTTTTAAATATTCATATGCATTTAGCCCTGGATTTTTTAAAAAGAAAGTAGCCAGTTAAATAAATGCACACTGCCAATCTGATTTAACAAGAACAACATGCTATTACTGCCTTCATAATCAGATTTATTTTAATTTCTTGTGGAAAATGCTTCAGGAAGCAACTACATACAAATGTACTTTAACTGCGTCCTTGCTGTTTTTGAAACAGCAGTATTTCCATAGGTTGTTACCAGCTACATGGGAGACCATTGGGGGTGCATTTTGCCCCTTGTACCTGATACATTGGTCAGCTCTGAAGAATGCGCTCATGTTTTGCTGTGAAGTATGTAAACTTCAAGTGAATGCAATAGTATTGGGGGTTAACCTCAACTGAACTTCAGTTATAGTTTTCTTTGGTGGTGGCTGTAATAATAGTAGGCAAACATTCAGAAAAGTATACCTTTTTAATTTTAAGTTGACAGGGTTATTTTCAAAAGTCCCATAGAAAAGGTGCAGTTTTTTTTTCTACCCCATATATGACACTTCCATTAGAATGTACACCTCCACCCCTATATAATGCGACCTGATATAACACGAATTCGGATATAACGCGGTAAAGCAGTGCTCTGGGGAGGTGAGGCTGCGCACTCCAGCGGATCAAAGCAAGTTCGATATAACACAGTTTCACCTATAGTAAGATTTTTTGGCTCCTGAGGACAGCGTTATATCTGGGTAGAGGTGTACTACAACCGGCAGACCTTTATTCTGACTTAAACTTCAGACTATTTTTGATACGAGTCTTAGAAATCTGCTATAAGAGTCTTTACTCTTTTTAAAAAAATATTTGCCCCGAGGAAAATCCATAATTAGGGTAAAAAATTAGAAAATTAATTATTTTATTGCTTGAGAAGTTGGGGCAAATAGTAATGATATTGGGGAATTCTTGTTCTCTAGAAGGCAAGAGAATTCATCAAGTGTGTCTGAACAGCTTCAAGAACTGAACATTTTTATGTTTCTTACTGCAGCTAATTTCTAAGAGTCTGGAATCAAGAAAGATCTGCCTTAGCAATGTTTCCAGTAGGCTTCTGTGTATTAACAATGCAAGCGATCCCCCATTTAGGTCAGAGCTCACAATAGTTTCTACTTTGTGAAAGCCTAAAAATAAAACCTAATTAATATTATCTTAGATGAAACCTTTCTTCTTCTTCATAGATTTACAAAGGAGCGTAATTGTGACTTTTTTTTTACATTTTCTTATCCCCCCACTTTAAACTGTAGCTTACACCGAAGAAAGACTTCACTGTAAGTAAACGGTTACACTAAAGATATTCTTGCTAATAATTTACTTTAATTTCTTTCTGGTTGGGGGTCTTGGGACTTTAATCATACAGACAGAGCTATCTAAGCATCAGCATTATCTGTGTGTGGAGTCAGGAGGATAGTGTTATGTAAGTAAATGCTTATGCAGAAAAGAACATCATGAAAAATGTATAGTGTTTTTTTGCTTCAGTAAGTTTGTAGTGCTGGTGAATGGAGCCAGATTGACAGTTCTGGAAGCTGAAGTCCTCTCTCTAGCCACAGAACACACACAGCATAGGCAGCTGGAGACCCAGCTTCCCCACAGTGCCCTTCAGGTGTGCCTTCGCCCTGTTCTGGAGGAAATGCCTTTAAGCAGTGGGAGGGTACTTCTGTCTTCATTTCCATTCAATCTTTGGCACCTCTTTCCTGGTAACAAATACCAGTCAGTACCACTTGTGGCAGTTCTCTGAAGTGGACTTTCCGCTAAGGTGTGGAGAGAGGCAGAGTAATCTGTTTGAATTAAAATTCCTCTGCATAGTCACTGTTGCAAGTAAGAGCAGAATTTGACCCTAAATCTTTTTCTTGGCCTGAAGTTGAGCAGAAGTTTAAGCTTTGAAATTCTTACCTGGACTTTGGTGTGTGAACCCGGAAAGAACTTCTCTTCTCCAGTGGGATTAAAAAAATGTTACCACTAACCAAGGAAGCCTTGGTGGCTGTGTAATTATTCTCTTCTTAGTTTGGTATTTACTGAAACTTCATGCTTGATTAAAAAGTTGTAACTGACAAGGCTGCACAGAAAGAGTCCACTAACTGTTTTGTGCCAAGTATGTGTTGGGCTCTGTAGTCAGGACTGTTTATTGCTAGAAAACAAGCAAAAACCAAAAAAGGTGTTGTATGCTGGGGTTCTGGGTGCAGTGGAGAGGATAAGATTCTGATAAATACAGATCACCTCAAGTGTAAAGTATCTTAAGACAGAAACTAGGGGGCCATATAGAAGCTATCTCTGAAATGTTGGTGAAATTGACAAAGCAACATAGAAACCCTCTTTGGAATTTTATAGTTCATACTTCTCTGGAAATGTAGGCAGCTGTGGAGTGTCTGGAAATATGCTAAGAACTAGTAAACCATACTTTAAGGTTGAAGGGTGAGTGGGGACTGATCAAGAACAGGATAAGAGCACCTTTTAGAAAGCAATGAGAAGTTGATATACCCAATATTTGTGAGCTGACATGAAATATTTGTTTTGAAATTACATGCAGATGTAATAAATGTCACCTTTTGGCTTTCATTGTGGGGGTCATACGTTTTGTGCAGATCTTTTGCTGGATGATTTCATTTCCTCATGTCCTTAGGGACAATCAGAAGTGCATATCTTAACAATGTGTCCTTCTGAACTTTTGGCATACTTTATGCTTGTATTATGTGGGAGTGGGGTGGAGGAAACAGACATATATATCTGTATCCTCTTGCTCTTGCTGTATTCATGTTTTAAACAGAATCCCAGAGTTCAGGAGAGCTTGTCTGTCTGTCTTCTAAGTTCAAAGACTTTCAAGTTCAAACCTTTCTTGCAGGCTAGAGAATCAGTAAGCGAAAACATTCAAACACAAGAAATGCTTGGTGAGCTGTAGTTGTAAACATCAGTGTGGCAGTGGGCAAAGTTTGTTTCTCTGTCTGGTGTAAAAACAGCACAATAAGTAGTCTGAGCTTCAGGGAATCTGCATTCCTACTCCCAAGCACGGTTGCAGTGTTTTGTCATTATTCTCTCTCTAATTTGTGTATACCAAAGTGAACGCAGTACTTATATAGCAGTTCAGTGCCAGAGACAGAGCATCACTACATCGCATAACGAATCTGTAAAATTATACTAGTATATTTAGATTGATTGTTAACATTGTCAGCCTGATTTGAGTGTATCCTTTTTAAAACCTTGGGTTTCCCCCCTCCTTCTCTGTAGTGTTAAATACTCTCCTATGACTTCAAAACAGACTAATTGTGGGATTTTTTCTTTGCATTCCTGACAGCAGTGAGACTGAATTTAGAACTCAGGGTGCCTTGATTTGGTAGCCGATATTGTATGCATCTTACATCAGTGATGCAGGTATTGCATTAAATTAGCATTCTGTGGCATAAATACTTATGCTTCTCTTCCTAGCCTATTGTTCTAACTTCAGACCAAGTATAAACATGAAGACCGAGGAGTTAACAATATTCTCTTGCATTGACACAGCCCGATTCTTCTCCCTTATACCCATATAACTCCACTGAAGTCAGTGAAATTACTCCTCTTTTATACCAGTCTGTGAGAATTTGGGGACACATTTGTTTTTCGTTGTAGGCTGACCCGCTCACCCTTACTTGGCCCCTTTCCATTTTTCATGCAGGCTGGTAAGCAACTGCTTGTGTATTTGATGGCAATATTACATCCCGGTCGCCGGAGGGTACTGCTCAGAGGAGTAGTCTGGTCTCTTCCATTTCTACTGCAGTAGGGCTAAGTACTTGGCCTCTTTGGTGCTTTTAGAAGTCAGTTGCTCCTATGACTCTGGATTCTACAGACTGAGTAGATGAGCACAGTGAGAACTGGAGCTGAATATTTGGTGGGGTATTTGACAAAAAGAATCAGGGCTTTTATTATTTGCTGTCCATTACCGTGTGTGTTGTAACCCTTTTCTCAAACACTACAGAGATGAAGGGTTATATAAATATCTAGCTAGAGAGAAGAAACATTAGTTATTAATGTGTCATTTTAGCATTAAAACAACCTTCCATTTCCACACTTGTAACCAGATCTTTTAACCTATTCTAAGACAGAAGTAAGTTGTGCAGCAGCACTGTTGAGGAAGATCATTATTTCTGCCATAACTGCCCCCAAAACCAATTGCATGCAGCAAATGCAAGCCACAAATCATAATGAATGATCCTGCACGCCAATGAGTGAAATATGACTGTGTGACTACTTTATTTGCATATTAAATGTGCTAGACATTTTTATGCTTTTTTTTCTTGTTTCCTAGGAAACCAATGCTGGGGTATAGTAGAGAACCGTAATTGCATGGAGGGTGCTGCATGTCTGAAGCTTTGTTCTTTTGTAGACAGGAGGCTATAAAAGGGGAAAGGGCTGGAATTTAAAAAATATCTTTAACAAAAAATAGGACAAGGGTGTACATATTTTGTGCTAATGAACTATAAGTTCCCAACATATTTGCACAAAAATGCTCCAAATTACAAACAGGCATATTTATAATGTAGTGAGTCATTGAGGTATGACTTGTACAAAGGGTCATTTCAAGGCACAACTAAAAGAAACTGAATGCAAATGAACATGAAGCTGACTAATCTGTTTTCATTGTCCTTGCTGAATGCATGCAACAACAGTGGTATTTGTTAGTGGGTGAATTAGACATAGTGAAATGGAGAATGTTGTGAGAAGACTGAGCATGTAAGAAGAGGGAAACTAGATGGAAACGGAAATTAAATTCATGGTAAATCTTGGGGGAGAGAAGTGGAGATTTCAAGAGAATTAAGTAAATCTAGAGAGAGGATAAGACAGTTGTGACCCTTCATATAGTGGTGGTGGGGGGAGGAGGGAGAGGGAGAGGAGAAGAGCAGGGTAATTTGTAATTGTGCTGTGCAACTCATTTAAAAGCAACCACTTAGCTTTCCCTGTACTACAAAATTTTACCATTGGGGCCTGCGTGTAGTAATGTGTGAGGACATTATACAAGTGCTGCAGAGCCTGTCCCACAAGTCTTGGTGCAGTTTCCTGGAGCAAGTGTTTAATACCTATGGTATAGAGAACATATGACTGCACCTGTTCTTGTTCTTGGTTTGTTCCAATGGATGCTTTGACCTGCATGAAGAACCAGGCATACATTGTGAGATTCAGGAGCTTCTGCTCAGCCCTCTTGCTCGCACTGAAGATGCCATGGTGAAGAGTTACAAGCCACTGCCTGAATGATTCTGGGGCTGGAGGTTATTGTGAAGAGCACTGCTCCTGGGGGGAAGTGGTGCTCGAGGAGGTAAGGAGCTTTATTGATATGTCTTTTACTTGATATGTTGTTGTTCTTGGCTGTTTTGCTGGCCTAACTTTTTTTTCTTTTTCTTCCTTCTTCTCATCCCATGCAGAGTACTGAGAACAGAATGGTGTGGGCCCAAGTTTGGAGGGATAAGATTTAAGCCATGTAGCTCCTCAAAATCGTGCCAGTTCCTTCCCCCACCTCCTGCACTGATAGCCCTGTGGGAATTACAGACAGTCAGGAGCCCCAGTGGGTTATGAGCAGGTAAGTAGAATCAGGGGATATACCTGGGAATGGGTTAATCCCATTAAGTTTCAATGTTGGTTGTTAATGATATTACTTTTTGTGTTCTCAGGAATCTGGGAGAGGCAATTGTCTCACTCTGATGCAGACTTCAGGTCACCATAAGGTATTTGTGTATAACGCCTGTGCATTATAACGCTGTACTGTCTTTTCTCTAAGGCTTGTATTTCTCAGGAGCTGAAGACCTATTGGTGCTCAAATGGGTTTATGAGAAACATGTATATTTAAAAACATATGTTTTTATTATGAAGCAAAATTTCTGAAAGTTTTATTTTCAATATACAATAACAATTCTAATGCTTTGAAATAAATTTTAATCTTTATGTAACATGACTCCATGTCTTGAACATTGGGGTTGGGGTGGAGGGAAGCGCAGCACAGGGCAGAGCAGAGGTCAGCCAAGAACCACCTTGTATGCTCTTGTGCCTGTGTTGACCTAACAGCTGCATGGTTTTACAGATGACACAGCCATTAGCCTGTAGTGTCACTGAAGGCTGAGAAGGAGCATTGTAGGACTATGCTAAGAGGGCCATATGCTCTGTTGGAGCAGCTGCACCAGCACTTGCTGATTAGCACAGTGTGGTGTAAGGTGAAAAGGTGGTGAACAGCGTGGTATTTAGCTTTGCTCAGAGCAAGTGCAGTAACAACCGTCGTGTGAATGCCTGTGTACTAATGCAAGTGTGTGAGCGTAGTGCATGTGCTTGGACGTGTGTTGAGTTACAGACACGCCAAGAGCTTGCAGTGGTGCTTAAAATGCCTTACTGCTGTACAGCAGACAAGGCTTGAGAGCCTGTTATGCTAGAGGGATTTTTGCGCTACAGTTCTGTGACTATAATTGATGGGAATCATGGTGGGGAAAATTACCAGGATACAAAGCTTTAATTTTTTTGCCGTTAGCTACACAGCAAAGCCTCTTAAGCAAATATGAGGCTCACTTTTCTCCAGAGTTAAAGGTAATTAATTAATTTTTAATTTTTCACTCTCCAGGGCTTTGTACTCTATAAAATGTTAGAAGTGAATTTTTTCTTTGTATTTGGTTTAGTTCTCAAGAATGCAAAAGCCTGAGCAGCTGCCATTCAAGTGTCATCATCATAGCTCTGCTTCCATCCCAATGCATCATTGCCCATGCTGTTCCTATCCTGTTTGACTTCTGAATAAAGACCAGCTGAAACTGTGTTGTGATTTTTTTTCCCCCTGTTCTTTTCGTTAGAGCATGGACCAATGTCTGTTCCCTTATCCAGGCTTTGAACCCCTGTTTATTAATAATTTATATTACGGTATTGTCCGGAGATCCCAAAGGAGATGGAGTGGGTGTGCATTGAGCTAGCTACAGTACAAATTCATAGTGAGAAACAGCCTAAATAGACAAAGGATGGAAGGAGAGGGAACAGACTCACAGAGAACTGAAGTGACTTATCTAAGATCACACACAGAGTGTCAGTGGCAAAGCCAGGAATAAAACCCCTATCTCTTGAATTCTAGTTCAGTGTACTTTGTTGCTAGACCACACAGCCTCTCCGTTAAAGAGACATTATCAATTTACTGCGCTGCTTTCTCCTCATGAGTATGGGTATGTGTGCTATTATTATTTTACATGTTTCTTGTGGAAAAATACCATAATATAAGGTCTTGCAATACATTTCCCTAAATCACTTGCGTATTTTGGGGTGTGTGTGTATATATATTTTTAGTTTTAAAGTAAAGGTTATTAAGTGAGTCTAAAGTGATTAGTAATCCTCTCTACTTAATCTTTCATTTTATCTAACACTTGTCACAGGCCATGGATTGATGGCCTAGGATGCTGAATTCCTTTATTTATCCACAGAACAAATAGTGTGGGTAATTACAATGCAAACTTCTCTATGCTGCTTTGCCAAGTCAATGTATTAGATATTGCCCACTCTTTTATTTTTCCTATAGCAGTGTGTGTCTTATGAGGGAAAGTGGATTTTGAAATCATTTAACCCAAATTATAAATTCCAAGTGATGTCAGATCCCATAAAATAGGTGTGGAAATAAATGACCTGGTAGATGCAGTGTGAATTTTGTAGTTAGCCTGTGCTGAGGTGGCTTTATTTCTCAGCCATACGATCATGTGATCTTCTCAAACATTTGCTAATTGGCCAGTAGTTTTTGCCAGAGAGAGAGAAGCAATAGACTGGACTCTTCCATTGCTTCTGGATACTCAAGTAGCCATGGATGTTCCAAAAAAAAACGAAAAAAGGCTTCCATTTCCACTTATGCTTGCCTCGCAGACTATCCCATGTCCAGTCAATACTGTGTATTGAAATGAAACACTACACGTTTCTGATTGTTTATGCAGCAACCTTTCTGTGGTTAGAGCACATCACCCCAGTGCCTCCCTTCACTGGCTTCCATAGAATGCAGAAATCAAATTTAAGGAGTCTGGCCTCCTTTGAAAAGCCCTGCAAGGGACTGGTTCAAGTTGTGAAAGGGGCAGCCTCCCTCCATACAATCACAACCTCCCATGACAGCTGCATTCCACTGGAACAATGAAACTGTCAAGCTCAAGGGCAAGACTCTTGAGAGCAGGGGACAAAGCCCTCTCAGCAGCTAGCTCACACCGTACAACGTGCTTCCAGAAGAGACCAGAATAACCACAAACTTCAGTGCCTTTGGCCCCGCTTTCGTACAGTGCCACTCCCCAAAATCCCACTCTCTGGGGTTAGAGAGAGGGAAACCAATAGATCTATGTATGTTTATGTTACTGCACGTGTCGGTGCTCGATTACCAGCATGATGGCCACTACATGAAAACCTAGGTAGGTAAAATAGTATAAAATGTCCGTTACATCGCCTCAGCCAGTCGGATGGTGCTGGGCTGTCTAGTGGTGTAATAGATATTCTGCTTGTGAATGAATGAGCCATTCATGAAAAGCTGGAGATTAAGTCAGTGTGTATCCATCCCCCTCTAATGCTCCCCCCCCCGCCCCCCCGAAAGGGTGGTGGTGGGAGAGAGAATTTTCTTCTTTGAAATGAGAATATTGTATTCGGTTATTAACAGCCATGGACATCTTCACACTGAAACTGTAGAAAAAGGGTAGCTGAGCATCTGGCAGGAAAGATCTAGGTTGCTCTTCCAACCTAGATTAATTTTAACCAGCAGTAACTTACATTGTTACAAACAACTTGATTAAAAAAAATAAATAAATAAAAAAGAGTTTGAAACATAGTTTCTACCCCTCCACCCCCAAACAAATCTACAAGGAGGTTATAATTTACCCAAGTTCACATCACAGTTCTACCCCTGACTTGCTACTAAACCCATCTCCTAACTGCAAGTGAGGTGCCCTATCCTCTGGCTTACTGCCTTCGTTTTATAATTGCTCCAGCCTGAGTGAATGAGAGGATAGGGTGCATCCAGTTTTTACCCATGAGCTAATTTTTTTTTTATGGTACATGCCATGTACAACATCCAGTTATTAACAGACTGTAGCCAGTGTAGAATCTCAGTAGTTTATAGTATATTTACATTACTTGTGTAAAGGAGCATTTGATTGCACATACGATAATACATAGACTCTAGGCTTACCGTACATGTTATGGAATGCTGAATTAATCACTAGGGGCAAAATTTGTATCACTATGGAAACATCCATTGAAATGTATTGGTGTTTTGTTTAAACAGATTATTACATAAATAGAACATCTGGTTATTTTCATGTGAACCAGTTTTTGTAGTAAAAGCCAAAAACCTTCAGAGGAGTTGCTGCCAAAATTTAGATGCTCCCTTTGTTAAGGAGGTACCCTAGGAGCTCCATACTTAAGGTTGTATTGAGATTTGTACTAAGGCAATATTAAAATTCCCCACATTTTACTCATTAATGATTTGAAAATAGTTTCCAAACTTAACACATTTAATGGCCCAACATATGTTTGGTCACATATTTAGTGACTTTGGCATAGGAAACCATATCAAAATGAGCCCCCTTTGAAATTTCTCTGGAGGTGGTTATGGGTTTATTTTTTGTTGTTTGTTTGTTTTGGCACTTCTAGCTAAAGAACTAGTCACTTCTTCCACACATTAATTCCCACATCTTCTTCTAGATAAAGGCCACATCTTAAAGTTATAATCTAAACACATTTTTTTCTTTGTTTTCTTCTAAACTGTTTTATCTCAGCAAGGAAAAGCCAACAGAATTGTCAAGTTCTGCTGGATACTTCCATGTGCTCATGTTGCTACTCTGCATTGTCTGTTGTTCTGGCAGGATGTGTTGTCATTTTGAGTAGGTGGGTCCTTGTCTGTGGGGAGCTTGCTTCTGATGATGAGATTGGGGTGGGGTGTTGTTTGAAGGCCAGAAAAGGGGGTTCAAGGAAAGATTTCTTTCAGGATGTGGTCCCAATTGAGTATGGCTTTTAATTGCTTAATGATACCCCATATAGGTTTCAGTATGAGGGGGTAGGTGACAACTAAAGGTATGTGGTAGGAGGGTTTTTTTGTTTTTGTTTTTCTCTGTATTGAATCAGGTTCTCTTGTGGTATTTGGGTGTCCCGTTCTATGATGCAATCTACTTCACTGGAGGAGTGCCCTTGTTTGGTGAAGGCAGTTTTAAATATGTTAAGATGTATATCCTGGACTTTCTCCTCAGAGCATGATCTATGGTATGTGAGGGGCTGGCTGTAGTGTAGATAACAGATTTATTGGTGTATCTGAGTGGTTACTGGTTCTGTGAAGGTAAGTGTGGTGATCCATTGGCTTCTTGTAGGGTTCCATTGTTGAAGCTGACCATGGTGTCCAGGAAGCTGATGCCAGTATGGGATGCTCTAGAGAGTTTGCTGGATGGGTGGTGATTGAAGATGTGGTGGAAATCTGAGGGGTTTAGGTCGTCTGTCCAGAGGATGAAAATATCATTGATGTATCTCAGCTATATTGTTGGTTTTGTGCTGCATTTGCCCAGAAATTCTTTCTTAAGGTGGCCCATGAGAAAGTTGTCATATTGGGGAGTCATCCTAATACCTATGACTGTTCCTATTTTTTTGGACTGAATGTAAAGTTGAGTGAGGATGAAATGGATGAGTTTGGGGTGGATATTTGAGGCAGGCAGCGATATCCTCATGGTGAGGGTTGTCTGTGTATAAGGAGGTGACGTCCATGGTGGCAAGGATGGTGTTCTTTGGGAGGTTGTTAATGTTGTGGAGTTTCTGAAGGCAGTTGATTATGAACTGGAGGAGACTGGTCCTTTGTCTGGTGAGGGGTTTGAGGATACTTTCCGTGATTCCCAATATTTCTTTAGTAAGAGTGCCGTAACCAGATGTGATGGGTCTTCCTGGGTTCCCTTGTTTGTGTCTCTTGCAAAGCTTGTAAAAGGTCCTGGGGGTAGGTTTGTGGGGGATGTGGTTATAGAATTCCTGTTGAAGGAGTTTGGGGAAGGATTTTATATCCTTAAATTCCTGAGTGATTTGTAGTATGGGGTTGTTGTCTTTGTGGTGGGGACTGGAGTGTGTCTGCACAGTATTTAGCACAACGAACTGTACATTGCACTGAAGTGCACAACCTTAACTGGATTCTTCATGTAGGAATAACACATGGGTGGGCTTTTCAGAAGTGCTCAGTGCTGAAATTTGTGGGACTAAGGTGAGAGAATCTTCCCTTTAATCAACTTAGATCAATTTATAGGAACATCCATACATTCACAGGGCTTATGGCAAACTTCAGCCTGATGTGGAATGGCTGAGTGACTAAACGTTTTAGGGGGTGTGGTGGGTGTAGAAAGCTTTTTTTAATGGAAAATCCTGATCAGCTGTAATGACTGTAATGGTGAAAGCCTGCCATTGTTATAAAGCAGCTGGCTAGCCATTGTAAACTTTTACTTCTTCCTGGCTAAGCTAATAATAATGCTAATTCAAAATGGCTAAATTTTTAAATTAAAAAGGGGTTCTCTTCTTAGACAAGGTGATAATTTGGTGAATGTTTGGCAGACTTATCTGGTTGACACTATTTGAATGAAAGCATTACATCTATTTCCCTTTATGTGTATTTGTGTCTTAGCGGCTTAGTGTTAACTTGTCCTCACTCTTTCCCCCCATTTAAATGCTAGATTACTTGCTGCAGGATTGTGTACTCCCCTCCCCTTTAGTAAGTTGCTTGTACAGTCACTATAATTATACCATGGGCTTCCTTTTGCTGTTGCATGTTTTGTTTCCGTAGATCAGCAGTTCTATGCACCATGTAAACATCTGTAGTTCAGCATCGTTCTACAACCTGTTTTTGAGCTTCTCGCACACAATTGCTTTAGGACTTGCACTTTTTTATTGTTGTACACTAAAAATAACTAGGGAAGTTGAATGGCTGACCTTCAGAGCAGCATGTGCTTTTGCTTTTCTGAAATTCCCTAGGAAACTTTTTTTTTAAAGAGCCACGTCATTTCTGATCATTAATAACACCGGTAGCTGTGCAATGTAAAATAAGGGCAGTTGAACTTCATGCTTAAGGGGATGAACTGAAAGATGGTCAGGAAGAAAGTCTCCATAGAGCATTGTGCTTTGCCAGCTGTGTTAATGGGGAGCAGAATACTGTGTTTTTCCTCCTCTGAAGCATAGAGATAAATGACTAGGTGAACCGGTGTTTGAAAAAGCATGGGTTTCTAAAATTCAGTTTTTTTAAAAATCTTGATTACAGTTGTTGAGAGTAATTTTGCCCTGCACGTACACACAAAAAGGTGAGATAATTTGAGTGCACCCCCTCTGTCCAAAAGTAAAATATAGTCCCCAGACACACACAGCCAATATCAAACTGATACTGTATTAGAGCATAGTAGGTTTCCAGTAATTTAATATTTTGACTCTGTCACTTGAAGGTCTTAGGTGGGTTTCTGAGCAGCAGCACTGTTCTCAAACCATCTCCTGTTGTATAAATGTGCATGATGCATGCAACATATATCCTTTATGTGGGAAAACTGAGAGGAAGGTAGCTTAGAGCTACAGAGTATTTCTATGACCTGGTGCATAGAAAATTTGCTAACACTTAAGAGAATACCACATCTGATCCTATTCATCTAAAAGACTTTGTTCTAACAGTGCTACAAGAATAATCTGGTACATAGTGGATTTTGTTTTGCAAGTATTCTTTCTGGATTCATCCGTTTCAGCACTTGCTTGATCAACTCTAATCCATGTCTCCTGTCCCCTTTTTAATGGCTTGTCTCCACCTGAGGGATTTTGGCATGTTCAAGAAGTGGGAGACGGAAGGGTGTGTTGTAAAGATTCTTCCAATGCTAATTCATCTGTGACCTGGTTGCCTCTCTGGGTATGGGGCAGGTGGCTAGTACTAAATGCCCCACCTGCAGTATGATTGCTCATCTCCCACTCTCTAGCCCTCCTGCTGTCCTCTGTAATCTTTTCCGAAGCCATGTATGCCTTAGAAGGCCAAAACTAGAGTAAAGAGCACTACTTGGGAGGGTTGTGGGGAGGGTATCATTTTATTTTCATTCCCAGTGAGGTAGTTGGTCTGATGTTCATTTGAGGTGTGGTGTCTTTGTGGGTTTATGTATGCGCACAAAAGCAGGATTTCTGATATGTTTGATTTTGCCAGGTAATACCATATTTCAGTGCTAGCATGTCTCCTAAAGTTTTTTTCAACTATGCATTAGGAAAGGGATAGATAATAAGAGAAAATATCATAATGCTCCTATATAAATCCATGGTACATTCACACCTTGAATACTGTGTGCAGTTCTGGTCACTCCATCTCAAACAAGATATATTAGAAAGAATTGGAAAAAAGTACAGAGAAGGGCAACAAAAGTGATAAAGGGTATGGAACAGCTTCCATATGAGGTGAGATTAAAAAGACTGGGACTGAAAAGTGATGACTGAGGGGGTGGGATGTGATAGAAGTCTATAAAATCATGAATGGTGTGGAGAAAGTGAATAGGGAAGTGATATTTACCACTATGCATAACACCGGAACTAGGGGTCACCTGATTAAATGTATAAGCAGCAGGTTTAAAACAAAAGGAATTACTTCTTCACACAATGCACAGTCTATTGCGGGGATCGGCAACCTTTGGCACGCGGCCCATCAGGGAAATCTGCTGGCGGGCCAGGATGGTTTGTTTACCTGCAGCTTCCGCAGGTTCGGCTGATCACAGCTCCCACTGGCCGCGGTTCACCATTCCAGGCCAATGGGGGCTGCGGGAAGTGGTAGCCAGCACATCCCTCGGCCCACGCTGCTTCCCGCAGAGGCCAGTGGGAGCTGCGATTGGCTGAACCTGCGGATGCTGCAGGTAAACAAACCATCCCGGTCCGCTAGCGGATTTCCCTGATGGGCCGCGTGCCAAAGGTTGCCGATCCCTGGTCTATTGCATTGTGGAACTCCTTGCCAGAGGATGTTGTGAAGGCCAAAAGTATAATCAGGCTAAAAAAGTATTTAGATAAGTTCATGGAGGATAGGACCATCAATGACTATTAGCCAACACCATCAGGGACACAGTCCCATTCTCTACATGTTCTTCTCACTGTCAGAAGCTGGGACTGGGTGACGGGGTGGCTCACTTGATAATTGCCCTGTTCTGTTCATTCCCTCTCACACAACTGGCACCAGCCCCTGTCAGAAGTCAGGACACTGAGTGAGTTAAGGTGGATCCTTCGTCTGACCCAGTATGGCCGTTCTTATGTAATGTTAAAAGCTTCACATTTTTAAATGAAATCTATCAGTAAATTTGGGTATGAGTGCTTTTAAAAACCTATTGGGAGGGCTGAGAGCCAAAGTAGTCATTTTTTGGCTTGGGATGTTCCATTTCAAGGAGAAATACACTCCACCCTCAATTACACCACCTTAGAGAGACAAAGCAATTGGGAGTTCAACAACTTGCACACTATTAAAATAGACAACAAAATAAAGTCAAGTGTCAAGAAAGAAATTCAGAATTTAGGTTAAAGCTTGCCCATCTTTCTTTGATACATTCACTCTTGTCAGACTTGTTATTTTGACAATGCTGTTGGATACATAAGCTAACTTTACCCTATTTGGACACACCTAGTGGAATGAAAACAATCCTTTTGAACAGTGCATTGCTTAATCTCATTACTACTTTGCCATGATTTAGAATATGCTTGCTTTAAGGATACCCCACTTCTAGCCTTCTGTTTGTTGAACAAATTGCATTGTTTATACCAGCATTTAGGGCAGGCGGTTTCAAAAGAACCTAATTTAGCATTGACTTTCAATGTGATTTGTGCTTCTGAATCTCTTCGGTGCTTTTGAAAATCCCATCCTAGAATGTCTGATTTTTTTTTTTTTTTTTAATATGCATATAGGAATCTTTTCTAAGGTGAATGAGGTTAAGTAAATTACACGTTTGGTACGGTAGTAATTATTTTAATTACCTGCAGCATTACTTGGTTGAATGACTCATTAGGGCAGGATGTGGTGAAACTGTTTGATGTCATAAACAAATTGTTTATAGGTCAGCTTGTTTTGGAGTTTTAAAAATGGAGAAGGCATCTATCAATTTACTCTTAAGTAATATGCAGGATCAATATAAAGTGGGTTTAGGCGCACTAGTGGGTAAGTGTCAGGGGGTAGCCGTGTTAGTCTGTATCTACAAAAACAACAAAAAGTCTGGTGGCACCTTAAAGACTAACAGATAACAGTGGGTAAACAGTGAGCGCTACAAACCTAACTTTCTCTTTAGGTACTGTACTTATACCCCATCACCTCATTACATGAGCACGTGCCAAGCCTATTATCTTAATAAAGAGTGAATCTTCTAGGGCAGCACAGGGAGGATGAACTTTGAAATTTCTGAGAGAGTTGGGTTAATCCCTGCAGAAGGGAAGGGTAGAATGGCAAGTTAAGTGAATGGAAATCCCGCACTTGGAGAATATAGATTGAAATCTAAACTATGCTAGGTAAAGTGCAAACTTGAAGTCAAAAGATGACCTGAAGAACAAATAAAGGTAAATATTTTTAGAAAGTTAAAAACTAGAAGACTGCATATGTGACAGTTGATCCCCATGTGCCACTAAAGAGATGGGAGAATTAAGGAGGATGAGGATAAGAGAAGAAGTTTTTAAATGATTTTTTTTCCACACATTTTTATTCCAAAGGCATTTTTAAATGGGAAATCAGATTGTCTTTGGCAGAGATTGAAGTCTTCAAGGATCAAGTTGGGGCACAAATTGAAAAACTCAAGCTCAGTAAATCACCAACACTGGATGCTTAACTGAAGGAAATAAAATATAGAAACAGTGTAAATTCTGATGAGAAATGCATTGGGCCCTTAGGAACAGCTACTGCTCTCAAGGAGTGGAAAGCCACCACTGTGGTTCCTCTCTTTAAAATAGGAGCCAAGGGACATGCTGAGGCTCACCACAATGTAGTCTCACTTTGGCCCTGGGCTCCAGTCAAAGGGTGGTATTTTAAACTTTGGTATCACTTATGTGCCAGCAATCCGCCATGTAAAGAAGGTACAGTTAGCATTTTATTAGTGTCGCTGCACCCACAAATCAAATACCTCAGAAATCCAAGCCCCTAAAATTGTGGGTGTGAAAATGAAGGCCCGGTTTAAAAAGGGGGAAAAAAAATAACTTAATTGGTCAAACCACCATAGCTTCTGCTATGATATGTCAAGGGTGAGGAAACTAATAAAATAATATCTAAAGGTGACCTGATGAACATAGTTTATTTGGATTTTCAGAAAGCTTTTGACGAAGTCCTTCTGCAAATTCTTGTTAAAGAAAATAATTAATCATGGTGTGAGGAACAAAAGCTTTTTTAAAAATCTCATTCTGTAAATCGATACAGAAGCCTGGTAAATGGCTCCTCCAAGGAAGAGGGAGAGGTGAATACTTTGATGCCACATGGCTTTGTTTTGACCTCAGTGTTTAGTATATTTACTAATTTAGAGGAAGGGATAGCAAGCTGGTGGGTTTGATTAGGGATAGCTCAGTGGTTTGCTGCTAAACCGAGGGTTGTGAGTTCAATCCTTGAGGGGGCCACTTAGGGATCTGGGGCAAAATCAGTACTTGGTCCTGCTAGTGAAGGCAGGGGGCTGGACTCAATGACCTTTCAGGGTCCCTTCCAGTTCTATGNGGCAAATTCAGTACTTGGTCCTGCTAGTGAAGGCAGGGGGCTGGACTCGATGACCATTCGGGGTCCCTTCCAGCTCTAGGAGATAAGTATATCTCCATTTAAAAAAAAAAAAAAAAAACACTAAGAAGAATTATGAAAACTCTCAGATTTAAATCCCTCAGCAGGATTGGGCAGTATAATTTCAGATGAAGTTTAAATGAGAATAAGATAATACAGGGAAACCCCAGTATAACACGCCCCGCGATAACGCGAATTCGGATGTAATGTGGTCATAAGGTGGCTCCGGCTCCCCCAAGCCAAAAAAAAAGGGGGGGGGGCGCGGAGCACTAAAGGAAGGGGGGGGCGGAGCCGAAGCGCAAAAAAAGGGAAAAAAAAGAAAGAAAAAGGTGACCGGAGCGCTGCGGAACCGCAGAAAAGAAAAGAAAAGAAAAAGCAGCCAGAGCGCTGCCGAAGCGCCCGGGGCAGTGGTCAACTGGGAGCCCCCCGCTCCTCCCTGACGGTGTCCCCAGCAGAAGGTGGAGAGGGGGCAGGGGAAGCCCCCAGCACTCCAACCCATCCCCGGCAGAAGCGCAGGGGGTAGCAGGGGAAGTCTGAGCACTGGGACCCCCCCCTCACTGCAGCCTCGGGAGGCAGCCTCACAGCTTGGAGGGTTGGGGGGGGCACTCACTCCCCACTGCAGCCTCAGGCTGTGACGGGGGGACAGGGCGTCTCCGGTCTTGGGGCCGCAGTGGGGGGTGGGGAGGACATAAAGTAGCAAACGGGTTGAGGAGCTGCAGTGGGGGTGTGTGGAATGGGGGGACCCTGAGTGGCACCCCAGGGAAGGAGCAGAAAGGGGTGGAACTGTGGGTGGGTGCCGCAGGCAGACGGGGCAGAATGGGGGGCGGGCTAGCAGGTGTAAGGGGCGGGGGCGGCACTTGCTTTGTCCCAGGGCCCCAGGAAACCTTAATCTGCCTGTGGCCCTGAAGTGTTGCACCAAATCGCCCCAAACGTTGAGAGGCTCAGGGCCAGATCGCCAGCTTGACAGCCCCTATTAGCCTCGCTGTCCAAGTAACACCTGAGGGCTCTACAAATCTAACCATGCTGCCCTTGCTGAGATGCAGAACACCCCTACCAGCATCAGTGACTCAGGCACAAACTCACCCCTTCCCCGCCCCCCCCCCCCACACACAGCGCAAAAAAGAAAAAAAAGAAAAAAGCGGCCAGAGCACCGCCAAAGCACCAAAATAAAATAAAATAAAAACGGCCGTAGCACCGCGGAAGCGCAAAAAAGAAAAAAAGAAAATAAAAGGGGCTGCAGCGCCGCCGAAGGAAAAAAACCCCAAAAAATGGAATGTGCCTTCCCCACTGCCTCTCTCCCCCCCGCCCACCTAGGGTGACCAGATGTCCCTATTTGATAAGGACAGTCCCGATATTTGGGGCTTTTTCTTCTATAGGCGTCTATTACCCCCCATCCTCATCCCGATTTTTCACATTTGCTATCTGGTCACCCTACCCCCACCCCCGCTTCTCCTTTTGGCGAGAAGAGCCAGTCTCCTCCCCAGCTGCTCCTTGCTCTTCCTCTGTCCCTTGCACGTCTCCCCTGCTCTCCCCAAGTGTTTCCCTCTCTCGCTGCATGGCTGAGAGCCCCACTGCTGGAGCTGCACCCTTTCAGTTACTGTTATGGGCAGTTCGCAAAGGCAAGTCCTTTTCTGCCCAAGAGAAACTGACTGGCTTGAAATGGTAAACCTCGCTATACCGCGACCCCGCATTTAGCGCGATCGAATTTTTTGGTGCCCAATCATCGCATTATAGGGGGGTTTCACTGTACTAGGGTGCCCAGATAGAAAGTGTGAAAAATCAGGACAGGGTGGGGGGAAATAGGTGGCTATATAAGAAAAAGCCCCAAATATCAAGGCTGTCCCTATAAAATCGGGACATCTGGTCACCCTAGATAATACAGAGGTTAAAACCTACTAAGATACTTTGATTGACTCTGAACTTGTAAGATGTCTTTGCACTGTGCAGCAGCAGCTCAGCATTGCGTGTGTTACAAATGGAATAGCAAATACCTAAAATGCTTTGTTTTTCTATAGCACTCATGACTAGTACATCCACTGTCATGTTGAATGCAAAAACAACAAGGAGTCTGGTGGCACCTTAAAGACTAACAGATTTATTTGGGCATAAGCTTTCGTGAGTAAAAACCTCACTTCTTCGGATGCAAATAAATCTGTTAGTCTTTAAGGTGCCACCAGACTCCTTGTTGTTTTTGTAGATACAGACTAACACGGCTACCCCCTGATGTTGAATGCAGAGTCCCTTTTTGGTTGCTTCACCTTTAACAGAGATTGAAGCAGTCTAGAGGTAGGCAATGAAGCAAGTTAAAGGCAGGGAGAGGATTTGAAACTAACCACTTCCCCTGCCCCCAACAAAACAAAACAAAAAACAACCAAAACTAAAAACCTACCCTAGGTTTACCGTACCTGGGAAAAGAGGAAGAATTAGAGATGGAAGTGCAGTGTCGGGTACTAGGAAGGGTTCACAGGAAACTGATCAGTCACTCCTTTTCACACTGCCCTATAGTATGAGAACAAAGGGTCTCTTGTGGCCAAATCTCTCTACTCAGAGCACAGCCTGAATTAATTGGGTTGATGTCTAGAGAATTCCCTGAGGAAGGCCTCTACACTGCTCAAGGCACAGAGCTGTAGGAGAGCCAGTCTGCTGTTGCTTCTGTCACCTCAGAGCTGCAGCCACCCCGGAGGTTCCGGTGCTCCTCTTCCCCACTTCTTGAGCAATGGATCCAAGTAATTCTGTGGACCTGTCAACTCCTGTTCCTCCCCCAGTTTGCCCATCCACAACTCACATCCCCCCACCCTCTATCCACACGTGGTTGGAACCTTGTGTGTTTTGATCATTATTAACATTTGCAGTTTCATAAACTAAGCATAATCAAATCACCAGGGCTTACGCTGATCACCTGCAGGGTCAGAAAGGATATTTCCCCTCAACCTTCTCCCCACTCCCTTATGTAAAATATTTCATAAAAAAGGGAAGGAGTGGTGGTGGTTTGCTTTCTTCTGAAGCATTAGGTATTAGTACTGAAGGCAGTTTTTGGGTTGGGACTGAAATGGGTTGATACAGTGTAGCACATCCTATATTAAATAGGGATAGCTATATCTGTTCTTCATTATAATATTAAGGCCTACAAGTGTTTCCACTATAACCCTCTAATGCCCAGGGTTTATAAATTGCTTCTAATGTGTGTTAGGGGTTGAAATATAGCATCCAACATTTTTGCGCAGAAGCATTTTTTCCAAAACAATTAATTCTGTTTAGTTTATAGGATTTTATTTTTTAAAAAGTTCAAGACGGTATTTTGCATTCATAATTCAAAAATGGTTTAATTTAAAATGAAAATAATAGATTGAGTTTATTTACTTCAAAATGTGGTTACTGCACACTCAAAATAACTACTGTACCTAGAAATTCTGCTTTCTAAAGACACTTGGTAAAAATTACATTTTAAAAAATTACTTTTAAAGTGTCTTGGCAGTTATGTTCTATCACATCAACTCTCATGCCCTTAAAGTTGCTTTTCTTCCAAAAATAGGTTTATGTTTTAAAAATATAAATTCACTTACAAATGATGAAAGTTTGGTGTAACCTGACAAGACAGAAAATGCAGTGTTTGGGCTGAAATTCCATTCTTATCAGATGGATTATGCTGGGGTGGATTATTGTTAATTTTCTAATTTTTGGTGGGTTTAGCAAGTCCTTTGATGTGAGTTTTGTGTTCAGTGCAGGTTTATATTAATGATGTATTTAAACTATTAACTTTTCTTAATAAAGCTCCTTGCTGTGTGATGATGAAAAAACAAGGCAAATTGTAGCCTCAGACTTGAGTAGAATAAAACAAACCTTGGAATTTCTGCTCTCTATTCCTGCATGAATCTGTGCCTCCTGCTTAGCACCCCTACCCCCTTGTTTTTCTCCAATCAGTTCTGTTCCACTTTTCCCTCTCCCATTATCCAGCTCTGTTCCCTTTCTCCTCCAGGACCTGTCTCCCAATCACCAGCTATGTATTGAGCTCTTTAACATCATTATTTTGTAGTTAGAACTCCAGTAGTGATCTGGATATTCTTATTGTAACATTACCTCTAAACTCTGCAATAGGCACGTTTCACAAAAACTGCTTCATGATACAGTTACAATGTACTCCTACTTCCAAATTACATTTCTTGAGTTCAAGATATCAGAGTTCAATATATGGGTAGATGCAATGTAACCTTATACTTCCTTGGCTCTGTCATCTTTCTGCTAAGGCAGTGAATAGATCAGACTGCCTTTCTGCCTGACAATCCCTTAACCCACCAACCACTCCAAGGGTGTTAACTATAAATAGAAATTCAAATTGAAGTACGACTGACACTTCAGATCATAACTGTTCATTAGAGGAAAGCTGCAGTGAAGTGTTGGGCATAGAATGTTGGGACCAGATTATCAAAAGAAGTCTGCACCCGCGAGCTTCTATTTAGGCACTTAGATGAGTGGCCAGATTTTCAAAGGAAACTGCTGAGTGTTGAGCGCTTTTGAGAATCTGGTCACAATGTCGATGCTGAGCATTCTTCAAGTCTGACACTTAATTTTTCTATTCATGTCACTGGGAAAATTTAATTTAGATGTAACATGTAAGCTGGATAAGTGTATGTGAATCTACTGCAGCAGTTAATGAAAACAGGATATGTTTTGTTTTTTGAGGATTTACAGACATATGGAGACCCATAGGCTAATTATGCAACAGCCAAGATTGTCTGAACAAATATTTTTGATAGCTGTATGATTGTGTCATAAGTAGCCAGTCACTTGCTAGCATGTTCACACTCTCCACTTCCCCTCTCTCCATGGAGGAAAGCAGATGTTCCTTCTCTTCTGCTCTCTATATAGGACCTTTTCACAAGGGATTCGTTTCCTCTGGGAAATGAGTTTCCCTGTATTATTTTCCAGGAATTTGCACTTGGAATGGAGTGCAGCAATTGGGTTCTACTCCCCTGACAGCAGAGGCTTTCATCCAATATTTACCCCAGCACCTCACCCACTCCTTCAGCTAAGGGCTTTGCCGCCCAATGGAGTTGGGATGTTCCAGCAGATTCTACAAGGCAGTTCTTGGCACCTGACCATTGGCCAGTCAGCCTGTGATACAGCAGAAGAGCAGTTTTTGAACCAGCACTGACAGTCTACTCCCCAGTCTGAACCAGCATCAAGATGCAATGCCTGCCAGTGAATAAAGTTTCCCAAATGCCAGTGAATAAAGTTTCCCAAAGGCTTCAGTGAAGGACTTAGCACCAGTATCCATTCTCTCCTCTAGGCTATACCTACCGCTCCCAATATCCAGGAACAGTCACCCTTGCACTTCATGTACTTTCTGTGCTGGACTGATAACTCATTAACTGCCTCTAATCTGATTGGTAAAGGAAAGGGAAGTATTTGCTTGTGTAGGAGTGAAGACTTGATAGTTCCCTTAAAGCCACAGGTCCCTCCCAGACTTACATGTTCCAATAAAGATGGCAGAGCTAGTGAGAAACCTTTTCTAGGCATTTTATTTCTACCATGTTCACTTCCAACCTACCTCAGCATTTCTGAATAGGATTGTTTGCGGGGCAGATAGTATGTGGGACACTACTAGTACTCATTGTATCCAAGTTCACAAGAATCAAGAAGATCCTGAGCCATTGAGGTGTCCTGAGAATTCCTGTAATGAACTGTTTTTGTAACATTAACCAAAAGTAGATAATACCCAGGGATAGTTTGTGTTAGTTTAGTGGACAAAGGCCATGCAACAGATTCCTGAAATGATGCTGGCTCCCTGCTCTCCTTCAGGGAGGTGTTGACAGTCTCCACACTACCTGTGAACCTACAATAACCTAGAAAGACTTGGATCCAAAGAACTAATTACAAGACACTTGACTCTCAACTTCTATAGTACCTCAGTAATCTCCTCTGGTGTAAACTTAACCACAGAAAATGTAGCATTTGTCCCCTCAAGATACCATTCTGTATCCACGGAACCAGATGGTTCAGCCTGGTTTCAAGCGATTTTATCCAGAAAAATTCCTCATAGCACGAGAAACTCAGTGCTATAAACGAATAGGGGCAGCTCGTCTTGATCAAGCTATCAACCACTAGGAACAAGGCTATTCTGAGAGCCTTCATGGATGATGTGGTGAAGAGAGAGTAACCTTTCTTCATCTCCTGCACAGCCACAGCATTTAAAAAAAAAAGTCTTTGTAGCAGTAAATTGGACATTGAAAAAGAATTCTACCTACCAGTGTTGTATCCATCATCATATGTCTTCTGGAATCCTTACAACTACCAGGGAGAGGACAGATGGGGGCGGGGGTGTGTATATAGTCTGTGAAACACCTTTAGGCTTTTTTGGGAATGTAACCCCCACAGCTTCAAGTTGGGGGGGGAACAATTGGGGGGTGGGGTGGGTGGAGGCATCACCTAAATTGATAGGCAGGCCACTTTTGTTAAGGTAACCTAATGGCTTTTCCCTTCAGGGGGGGAGGTAACATAAGGCCTGTGCCTCTAGCCTGAGCCCCTTGGCATGCCCAAGTAGCAGCTCCCACTCTTAAAATTAGGGTATATGGTGCTGTGGGTATTACAGTTTGGCACCTTTTCTTGGAATGGAAAGGAATTTTTCCCTCATCGCGAGACAGGGTAGGTTTTTTCCCTCGCCTTCCCCAGAGCAGCTCAGGGACTTAGTTGGGTATGTCAGAAGGCACCATTACAGATGTCTCAGTTTAGCAGGTAGTAGGTGCCCAGTGCAGGTACTTGTTCCATAGGGGGTCTAGTTTCCTGATAAACTGGGATTGGAAGTGGATTTAGGGGAAAGCATCCCCTAAAGAAGCTGGGGAATGGGGTTGGGGCTCCTATTGTCTCCTAATGACCGTGAGGAGAAAACTCCCCCTTTCCTCAGTCCCTCAATCCTCATAGGAGGAGCGTGTGGTGGGATCTCAGCAAAGGACTGGGGAACAGCTGTGAAGGGGTGGGAGACTGGTGGCAGCCCACCACCCGGTAGAACTGATGAAGGAAGGAATCTGACCCGCAGTGCATAAGTTCTTGCCAATTAGTTCCCAGATGAGTCAGTAAAGTTGTGCCTTAATTAAACCACATCCCTCGCATCTTGTCTGTCTGTCTTGTGTGTTCTGGGACAAGAAAGGCTCTTTATAAATGAAAATATTTATATGCAGATTGCCAATTTATCATAAGGGTCTGAGGATCTTTCCAGTTCATATGTTAATTTTTATTGCTTTAGAGCTTATCTATTATTTTTACACTATCTTTCTTTGCATTAAATAGCCCACTCATTTCTCACAGTCTCTCTGAATGTATCCAGCATGGTTTTCAACTGTAGTACAGAACTGAGTCAGTGTTGTCAGCAACCTCATATAAAATGATAGCAGAGTGTTGCCTTCTGCACTTTTCCATGTAAGACAACACAGCTGCTTTTGATACAATTGACCACTTGATTATCCTTGAAACATTTGTTGGCTTGAACAGAATTCTGTCTTGGTTCAGAGCTCATGGCCATCCAGCTACAGTTTGTGTCAGATGGTGACTTCAGCTCCTCCGTGAATCTGCTTTTCTGAATGTTTTATGTGACTCTTGGTCCTATGTTTTTTTAAACTTCTACATGCTTTTTAGTAGAGGCAATGTGATTGACCAGTTTTTTTTTTTTTTTTTTTAACTTTAATATATACAGTGTTATTGATGAATGAAGACCCTATGGTCCCTCACTCATATCAAAACTTCAAAGTCTTAAAAACCAAAACAGCTACTGTTGTGGGATTTATATACGGATTTCTCTCATTCATCCAACATACTTTCTCTTTGTGGTCCTTTTACTTCTAGAATCCTTCGCCCACGTTTTTATCTGGTCAAACATTTGAATTGAGTATCTCAGTGATGTTCCCAGTTGGGCAAAGCAAAATCTTCACACAACAGAGTGGATTGCATTTCCTTTTCTGATGCAAAGCTGCTCCTCTTATTCCCCTCAACCCCCACTTTTTTAATCAATCTTCTACTTCGTTTCATCCTGTTAAGATTATTGTAATACCCTGAGTCCTGGCCGCCCTGTGTACAGGTCAACAGGCTTCAGCTGTTGCTACTGGAGTCCTGGCAGGTGCCTGATGGACTGAGCACATAAATTCTGGTTTCTATCAATAATATTGATAGTAAAGTCCTTTATTACCTTTAAAGGAGCATATTGTTGTAAAAAGCCCTGTGGAATTTAGGTTCAAACTATGCTCCAAATCCTTTCCACCTACTCCTTCCTCCCTGGAACCAGTTTAAATTATCCATGCTAGTCAGTTCATCACTTGTTAGAGTATATAATATGCACACAGAGAGATTACTATTTTAAAATATAGCTATATAATTTTCATGCATACATCCTATATATTTGTGTGTGTATACTTACAGTATTTATATTTGCATATAAATATTTTATTTGTTTTTGAATCAATGTACACAGGAATACATGTTCCCTGCTTCAAAGAGCTTTTACATTTTAATGTCTAAATACTGGGCAGGATGAAATAATCTGGTAACGTTACCAGTTTAATTGCTGAACCTTGTCTAATATTATGTATTGGTTTGTCAGCTCTTTGTAGCAGGCACCATATCTTCTTGTGTGTGTATGGACAACTTTTAGCACACAGTGTGAGCTACTGAAGTGCAAGTAAAACAAACTCATGCATGCAATTATACACTACTGTTACAAAATGTACCCCTATAGTGTTTGTAAACTACAATAGTTAAGGACTATTACTACAGAATGATATAGTCTCTCCTTTTATAGAGGTCAGCCAGGGTACATGTATGCTGCAATAAAAGGCTAATGGCAATGGCTGCGGCCGGCATGGGTCAGCTGACTTGGGCTTGGGCTGCGGGGCTAAAAATCACAGTGTAGATATTCAGGCTTCAGCCCAAGCCTGAATATCTACATTGCAATTTTTAGTTCTGCTGCTATGCCCCACAAGTCTGCATCAATTGACCTGGACTCTGAGACTCAATGCCGTAGGTTTATTTATTTATTATTTATTTATTTTTAATTGCAGTGTAGATGTGTCCTCTGTTAGCGACCTCTCCTTAGAAATTCCTGCCTTGACATGTCAGCTACATTAATGCTTTTTTTATTTCCAAAGCCAGAATTGAAATCGTGCATGTTTTCTTCTTTGTCAAGTTATGCGTAGCATTGTACACTGGCTAGCATTTAAATATTGTATGTTTTGTAAAGAGCTTTGCAGTGTTGAGACAAGGATTATCTGTGCTACTGTTGTCGTTGTGTCTTTTTAAGCTGTGCCCTTAAAGTGCAGACATCTCTGTCAGCAAAGAGAAGGCTCAAACCCTGATGTATACCATTATAGGTTACTGATATGCTTCCTTAACTGGGGATAAAGGCAAGCATAGCTCCTCCTCTACTCCTGAGTGAATTTGTTCTGGGGAAGGGGCAAAGTGGACATAGCTACATGATTCCCAAGCACTGCAAAATCATGACTTAGACCCCTTGATAGTCTCAGGTTGTCTTAAAAATCATGAAATAATAAGTGTTCTCTTTATTTATCTTTTAGTGTTGAACTATTAAGGTTCACATTTTTAGGTTTTCTCTGCAACCACAAAGGCTAGAAACTTTTAAAGGGAAAGAGATTCATAGAAATATAGGATTGTAAGGGACCTTCATAGTACTGCCTCAGTGCAGAAGACTGGACTAGCTGAACTAACTTATCTAGAGTCTAGATTCTAGACCATCCCATCAGTCATAAGACTTCTATGATAATAACGTAATTTCAGCAGCTGGAGCTTTAAGAAAAACACCAAATATTGTGAGATTTATGATAAAATTGCAAGAACTGGTACCTCTGGATTTCTAGGAGCTGCTGTGTGTGGAGGATTTTCATTCTCTATTAATATAGTTGCTGTCTCCGTCTACACTGTTGACTGCCTCTGGGAAGAGAGTTTCTAGGACAGTAGACTGGCAAGGAGTCATGCTGCCAGGGGATTGTAGCGGCTGGGGTGGGGAGCAGGGGCACGGAGCGGGTATTGGGCGCTGGTGTGGAGGCACGCAGTCTCCAAGGATTATCTAGTTTTTTGGAGGGTGACCTCTTTGAGACTTGTGCACTGAGTGGGGAGGTAAACTTACCTCTCAAGAAAAAAGTGTCACAGACTCTTGAGTGCAAGCTTATGGAACTTCTGTTCCATTTCATGGAATATCCCCAATAGGAAATGAGATGGCCATTAGTATGCCTGCTAAAAGATACTATCATGATGGGTGCCCTGTGAATATTTTAGATATTTTTATGAAAGCTCCAATATTATTGCATAAGCTCATAACTAAGGGTTGGAACCCCAGCCAACCTGAAAACATTAAGTTTTACATCTTGAATGTTTTTGTGTTGTGCGGGTAATACAATGCCTTAAAATTTTCTCTAAAAGGGTAGACCATGCATAAATATATTTCTTTTGACTTCTCTATATAGCTAAAAATGTCACAAGGGATTTTCCTCAGATTACCAAGCCAGATTCACTTCTGGGTTTGGAATAAGCATGGAACTTTTCTTTCAGAAAGGATAAATTTTTCAGAAAGTTATTTTGAGCATGTGAAAAGGGGGAGGAATGATACTGAAAGTTCTGATGTAACCTTAACAGTAGTAGGTATTTGTCATAATATTTAGAAAGCCTTTCTTATCTCTTTCTCTGGTATTATAAATGTGACTTATTGCATTGTGTGGACAATGTCAAATAATGTAACCTTCATGGATTAAATAGAGAATACAATTTAGGAAGAAGGGAGCTGTGGGATAAAGCACTGACATTAAGACCAGCGTGCAATTTGATAGTAAAATTTATTTTTTGAACATCTGCAACCCAACTTGAAAATGAAGATTTTGAAGCATTGAAGACGGCGTCTCTTTATTTATTTATTTATTTTATTTTATTTATTTTTCTTTCGAGGGTGAGGAGGACAGAAACATTCTAAGAACTGTTCTAACTTTTGATGAGTGTGATAGTTCTGACTGTTTTATAATAGCCAATATATCTCTGACTTCACTCACAGATGCAAATACTTTCTCCCTCACCTGCCCTCTCCCCAAGAGTCAGATATCTAAAAAATAGACAATGTCATGCCAGGACAAGTTGTGCTAACACTTCTTCCATTCTTAACTGTTGCATTGTGCAAAGATACAAGGTTCATGAGAAAAAAGTTTATAAGTGGCAGGCTGGCAGAATGTGATTTACATGCCATGAAAATCCATTCAACAATCATTGGGTCTTTAGTGCATGTGATTCTATAACAGATCCATTGTCTGTCACAGTTTTAGGACAAAGGCACTTGCATTGTGGAGACGACACTGACCCAGGATAGTAGAGTACTGGCCCCCTTTCCAGTCTACAGACAAAAGTAGGATTGTCAGCATTCTTAATGTGGTCATTTACAACATAGCAAACTTGTGTCTCTTTCACTTAGTTATAATGGGGAAAAAAGTACAACCTTTAAAAAATACTGTCAAATGCTGTAAGCATGAGACATAAAAGAGCTGCATGCACAAAAATTCTTGGGATCACATTAAAACAAAGCAAATTGAACAGAGTATCTCATTCACAAACTTTTTATTACATACAACTTGCTCTTGCTGTAAGAAAAAGCGCTTTAAGCCCAAAAGCAAAGAATGTCTATCCATTGAAGGCGTGGGAGATGGGACGAGAGAAGACAAAATAATTACAATGATGGCTTGTAAGTAAGACTTGCTGTGACCCATATCTAACTTGTGCTCTGATTTTTGTGTGTGCAAAAGTTTGCCTTATTTGTTATCCCTAGACCTTTTGTTTTGTTTTTGTATCACGTGAAACCTCACAGATATGAAAAAGAGAATTTTGAAACAAATGTTCCTCTTTTTCTTTCCCATTTTCCTAGTGTTTAATGTTTTTATTAAAAACTCTTTGGCTGACATTGTTAGACCAACTACTACAATTCCTTTGGATTTGCTGAATTGTTTGTGCCTATGGAAACAGATACCTGAGTTTGATTGTATGGGAAGGGAAGGGAACAAAAGGCTATATTGATAAGAGATGCTGCTGCTTTTCTGTGCTGTCATGTTAGTTTTATGTTGAGAATACAGCAAACTATTGGCTGGATTAATGCTGGTGAGCTGGAGTCCCACTGTGTAGAAGTGGGACTCTTCCTATGTAGACAATTGGGTGTTGCATAGAAAGGGTTTCTTCTAATGACAGAATGTTTTCCCTTGGACCCCATTCCTGAAAAGGGTTCCTGCCTCTGTGGAATCCTGTCTGAAGTTAATGGGGCCCTGACTGCTGAGGCCTTACAGGTCTGTGCAGATAGATCCCTTTGCAAGATTAAGACTTTAACTTGTATGTTTGTAGTAACTAAACTGCCTTCAGCGGTATTGCACACATTTTCAGAGAATCAAAGCAACCTTGTTTTGTTTTGTGCCTATTATGCTGTAGGTGTCTTGTGTGTATGGCAAGTGTAGGTTACAGAGCTTCTATGTTCATACAGAAGAATGCCTGGGGAAAATAGCCTTCCAATGAATGTTTATTCTAAATATTAAGGTCTAACAAACACACTTGCAATTATTTATTCCTCCATACTTTGTGTACTATATTTAAAAGCACTTTTATTTGGGAAACTTTCATTTATTTATTATTTTTCAGAGCCCTTACTGAATTGGAAACTGAAACCCATCAGTTGAAAACATTAAAAAATTACCACATTTCTTTTTAGTGGTGAGCAAAACAACATGTAATAGGGCTAGTGACCAGGAGTTGGCACTTTTGATCCAGGAGCACTTCATATGTGAGAGACATGGTGAACTTAAAAAGAACAGGAGTACGTGTGGCACCTTAGAGACTAACAAATTTACTTGAATACTTGAATTCAAGTGACATCATCATAGGACCTAATCACATCAGCCATGCTATCCGGGGCTTGTTCACCTGCACATCTACCAATGTGATATATGCCATCATGTGCCAGCAATGCCCCTCTGCCATGTACATTGGCCAAACCGGACAGTCTCTACGCAAAAGAATAAATGGACACAAATCTGACATCAGGAATCATAACATTCAAAAACCCTTAGGAGAACACTTTAACCTGTCTGGTCAGGTAACAGACCTGAGGGTGGCAATTTTGCAACAGAAGAGCTTTAAAAACAGACACCAAGGAGAAACTGCTGAACTTGAATTGATATGCAAACTAGATACAATCAGTTTAGGCTTGAATAGAGACTGGGAATGGCTGAGCCAGTACAAACATTGAATCTATCTCCCCATGTAAGTATTCTCACACTTCTTATCAAACTGTCTGTACTGGGCTATCTTGATTATCACTTCAAAAGTTTTTTCTCCTACTTAATTGGCCTCTCAGAGTTGGTAAGACAACTCCCACCTTTTCATGCTCTCTGTATGTGTATATATATCTCCTCAATATATGTTCCATTCTATGCATCCAAAGAAGTGGGCTGTAGCCCACGAAAGTTTATGCTCAAATAAATTTGTTAGTCTCTAAGGTGCCATAAGTACTCCTGTTCTTTTTGCGGATACAGATTAACACCGCTGCTACTCTGAATGGTGAACTTAAAACCACACTTCTCTCTGAATGTTTGTTTTTACTATTGTTACCAAAACAAACAAAAACACACAAAACCTGCAAAGAATTCTAAAGAAAAAGTTTGAGATTTAGAGAGACACTATCCACTTGAAATCCAATCATTTTTTTTTAAAGTTGAAAGTAGCTTCAGGTACCAAACATGCTCTTAAGTCTCTTGCCAACTTTTGTGATTTTATAATCACAATTGCCTACTTATTATTTAGGGGAAACCATGAAAGAAACATTTTTTTTCTCCTAATCTTTGATTTATTTTTGGAGGTATTTGTAACTACAGGAAATGTTCAGGCAGGAGTGTGTGTGTGTGTTTAAATTAGTGGTGTTCCTTTAAGCTCCCTATTATCAGCCAGGAGTGTACAGTGAGCGTATTGTTAGAATGATAGAAAAGTAATGCCAACTTAAAGCACTTTGTAATTTATATGGAAAACTTTGTAGCAAAAAAGCTTCCCCCCCCCGCCTTCATTGCTAATAATAATGTCAAAGGGAAAACTGAAGAAAGAAGAGTTTTTCATGGAACAGTAAATTATGCAGCATGTCATGTTACCGGACATAGAGACAGCCATTAAGTGCCTTCCTGGTGTCTTTTGAGAAGCTGATTAAAACTAGCTGGTGCATAAAGGGGATATCAAAATAAGCTTCTAATTTTAAGATCTCCATTGCAGTTAATATGTTCTGGAATGGAAAATAAAAATAACAGAAAAAAACGATGGTCTTATTTAGAGAGCGACTGCTCATTGTAAGAGTTTCCTTGTGAAATTTATTTCCTAGTAAATGTTGGTTTCTTTTTTTCCTTTTCTGTGAATTGGGTGGGAATCTGAAGTTGTGAACTTCATACAGACTTGAACAGTACATATCACAGATTGAAATCTATGGGTAGTTTATTTTGATGCTGAGGAGAAGCGTTAACAAAATTTACTGCGTGTTTTCAGTTTGTGATGGTTCTTGTTGGGGTAATGTCTACTGATGTGCAGTGGACCTGATTTTGACCTCTGCCACACCTGTCTGGCTCCACTGAAGTTTATGGTGTTACTTATGATATACCCTGTTGCAAGTGAGTCTGGAATCAACCTTCAGTTTGGTATGCAGTGGTTGTTACCATTTTCTATATAAACATCTAGTCCCTTTTTAAATTTCACGAAGTTCTTGACTGCAGTAAGTTCTGAAGTTAAATGATGTATTGTGCATAACAGTATTTCAGTGTACCAGTTTTAAATATACTGCTTTTTGATTTCACTTAATATTCCCTTGTTCTAGTATTATGTAGGTAAATAGCAGTGCCTGATTTGCATTCTCTACACTATTTGCTGTTGTATTTAACCTAAAGAGTCTCTCCTCACATGGAAATTTTCCATACATCTAATTATTTTTGTTCTCTCTCTTTGGATTACTTCTGTTTCCTTTTTGAGATGGAGTTACCATAACCGAGTACAAGATTGCAGTCGAGGGTGTACCATTGGTTTATATACTGGTATTATAATATTTTCTGTATTTTTCTGTCCCATTATTTATTCATCCTATTGTTTTGTTCCTCTCCCCCTCCCCCCGGGCAGCAGAATATTGAACAGAGGTTTTCATTGAGCTGGCTACAGTGAAACCCCACATGTCTCTTCCTGGAGTAGATTATAATTTGATCTAGAAACCAGCACTGTATAGGAGTAGTTCAAGTTGTTCTTTCCAAACTGCATTACCTTGCATTCATCAACACTGAATTTCATCTGTTGTCATGTTGCCTATTTGCATAGCTTTTCTGAAGTTCTTCACAATTTTCTCTCGTCTTGACTAATGTAAATAATTTGGTGTCATCTGTAAAGTTTATCATCATTTTATTCATCCCCTTTGTCCATATCACTTATAAACATATTAAACAGCATCTATCCTACTACAGGACCTTTTAGAGTCACAGTGTTAGCTTTTTGGCATGTTGACCATTTTGTTCCCACTTTGTTTTGTCTCTTGCTTGATCCATGACAGCCTTTTACATCTCACTCTATGACTCCTTAATTTCCATAAGAGCCTCTTATAAGGCAATTTATCAAAGGGGTTTTGATGGTTCAAATAAACAGTGATCCAGTTTTCCTTTATCCATTGTTTTGCTAACAGCGTCATAGAATTCTAGTAGGTCAGAGAGCCGTAACGTGATCGTAGATGCTGTGTGGGGTTGTGCCTATTGTGGTGTTTTCATATAGATGTTTTATAATTGTATTTGTAATTTATTTCAGTTGAAGTAAGACTTATTCTGTAATCCTCAAGATCACCCTTAGTGTCTCTTCTAAAGGTATATTAGTTGATTTTGAAGAGAGATTGCATATTTTTATTAGCAAATGCTTCACTCTTAAATTCTTTCAGTACTCTTGGATATACCTCATCTGGTGTTGGTGACTTGTTGCTCTTTTAATCAGTTTGTTTCAACTCTTTCCCTTTTGATGCTTCCATCCTGACAATACCTCATTATAATCTGGAAAGAGTCAGTTTAGGGTAGGGGTATCTTCCGAATAATCTCTTGTGAAGACCGCTGGAAGAAAAAAATTTAACTTCTCAGCAATGGCTTTACCCTCAGTTGCTCCCTTTTACTCCTTGCTAGTCCAGTAGACCCACTACATCTGTCACTGGCTTCCTAATTCTAATAATCTGAAATAATTTCTTGTTAATTGCTGTTTGTATTACAGTAGTGCTTTTGAGGTCCAAACTGAGATCATTTTACTCAGGCATTGCATATATTCATAGTAAGGCATTGTCTAGACTAGAGTACCATTTCTGCTCCTGATATAACTTGGGTTAATTGGCAGTCAGTTAACTTGAGTTAGTTAACAGGGTGGTAATTGCTAATCTAGACATTCCACAAATGTCTTAACCTTAGGATGCAGTCTCATGCCTGGGATGCACCACAAACGTAATGTCCTGGAACAAATGTTGGTGAGTGCCTAGGTTGCAACCTGACCAGCTCAAATTACTTTAAAAGTGCTTAAAATGTGTCTATCTGAGCATTAGGAGGATATTGTGCTTGGTTGAGGTATGCTAGCTCCATTGGAAACCACACTGTTGTATAGGGTTTCACTCTTAAGTTGTCCAAGGTAACAAAAGTCCTATGCAGCCTGTAACATACAGTTGCTTTTAAAAGTCAACAAAGGTTGAAGACAAATAGGTTGGCATAGACTGGATTATTAACATTAAAAGAACTGTGTGAAGTGGTCATCAAGGCTCCTAGTAAAGTCCTGGGTTGGCATGATAATGAGCTGAAATGTGAGGGAATATTTACTATTGAAATCAGTGAAATGTGTTGGGATTGGTTAGTTTGATGGGGATGAGGCTGCCCCCCTTCTTGAACATTGTTTATCTGAGGATCACTGGGCACCTGAGGGACGTGGATTAGAAGGAGTGATCTTTTTCATCATGGTTGCCACCCCCACTGGTACCCGGTGATCCACCATGACACCATTGGGCCTTCATTGCCTCGATCTTGAAAAAAGCAACAGAGGGCCCTGTGGCACCTTTAAGGCTAACAGAAGTATTGGGAGCACAAGCTTTCGTGGGTAAGAACCTCACTTCTTCAGATGCAAGAAATGGAAATTTCCAGAGGCAGGTATAAATCAGTATGGAGATAACGAGGTTAGTTCAATCAGGGAGGGTGAGGTGCTGGCTTTCACTTGCCTCCTTGCTACTGGAGAAAAACAGGCTCAGCACACAGCGTTATCAGGGAGTTTCTCCTCCTTTGGTGTTCACACCTCAACTGCTAGCAGAGCACCTCACCCTCCCTGTTTGAAATTGTGACTAGATTTCAAGTTGACAGTATCCTTTTAATGAGTTGAATGAGATTGTGGAATGAACTCTGGAAGGAACTAAAGACCATCACAAACCTCACCACCTTCCTCTCTAATGGCAAGGTTCTTTTATTTGAATTTGCCTTCTCTAATATAAACACATAACATGTATATTTTAAAAAACCCTACCAAAATACAATACTGCACACACAAAACTCTCCCTGGGAACAGGGTGAGAGAAAGAATGAACCATGCATGACAGATGTTAGTCATGTCACTTAATGCACTACTGGAAGGCACTCAGACACGATGGTGATGAGGTGATATAAGAACCTTTATACTAGAGTAGAGTTAAAAGTAACTTTAGATTCTACATCCGCCTCTGAATTCCCACTGCAGTTGTTTGTGGTTTTACAATTCAATTTTCTTATTTTTAAAATGTTTTTATTTCCCTTTGCTAGTGAGAGATTCACATGAACAGCAGAAACTAAAAAAGGCCCCAGTCCTGCAAACCTATAGGCAGGACTTAACTGACTGTATACATAGTGGTGTTAAATGCACAAAGGAAATGCAAAACAATCCTCTCCTCCCCTTCCCCCCGCAGTTCTGTCACTAATGCTAATATTAGGTTGTGCTTGTAACAATGGTAGGCTAAGAAACATACAGAAATTGAAGTTGACTGTGTCCCTTTATTATGAAGGGATATGTATGTACAATTTCAGGGCCTAATCTTTGATGATTAGTTTTGTATAGTACACTTATAATTTAGTAATATTAATAGGATTGCAAATTAATACCAATAGGTAACAAATAATCCTCAATATATTTCATAAAGGTATTCTATATATTAAATGAAGTGGGTGAATACAAAATATACTTGTATTGTAGGCATCATCTTGCAGCAATGAACGGAGTAGACATATAGAAGAAATAATTTTGCTAGAATTGGGATTTCCACTGTTTTTAAAGATACTTATCAGGGAAGCTATTATATGTCCAAAATGGTTTTATAGGACATTGCTTTTCTAATATCCTTTCAAATGATCATAGAGCAAAAGAAACAGTAAAAAGACTTCAACAGTAATTTGGCTAGGATACTGATCCTAATCCTGTATCTTGTGAAAAACAATGTGGGATTTAAAAATCAGCAGACATCTTATCTGAATAGTGGCAGCTCTGTTAACATGGTGTTCCCTAATGTCATGATGCTTTGGTTCAGTACTAACTCGGAGAGAAAAATGCTACCTACTAAATCTTCTTTTGGTTAGGTGCTAGTAAGTGACAACTGCTCATCAATTCAGAGGCCTTTTTCATATTGAGTCTAATGAGGTAAATTTTATTGCCGTTTAATTTGAAGCTACTAGAAGAATTGCTAATTCATCATGGTCTAGTATCTTGTCAGTATATGTAGTTGGTACTCTTCTAGGAACAAAGAATGTAGGCCATATTTAGAGGATGGGGGACTCTATCCTTGGAAGCAGTGGTGACAGAAAAACACCTGGGGAGGTTGTGGTGGATAATCAGCTGAACATGAGCTCTTAGTTTGCCACTGGCCAAAATGTCCAGTGCAGTTCTGGAGTGCATAAACAGGGGAATCTTCAGTAGGAGTAGTGATTATTTTGCCGCTGTGTTTGGCAGTGGTGCTGTTGCTGCTGGAATATGGTGCCCAGTTCTGATGTCCAAATACTGAGAGAAAAGCTTGTGAGAGTGAGATTTAGGGCCTGTGCCTTTCAAGTTGTATTCCTACACATCTGCTCAGGTGTAGGCCCCTAGTAGTCTTCAGACAAAAATATTTTTATAATTTTTAAATTAATTTGCTTGTTGGAAGGTGTTTGGAGAGAGTGTTTGCCCTGGGGTTTTTGTATTTTAAGGAACCCAGAGGCTTTCAAATGTAGATGCCAATGAACTGATGATAATTCAGACTAGGTTTGTGGTGGTGGTATTTAATTAAAATTTGCAGGTTATTAGTCCACAGTGACTCTTCAGAGTTTTTATTGCACGTATTGTATTTATGAATGTATAATATAGAAGAGACTCATTTACATGTATTCCAGTTATGAAATGAGCACTCTTGCTATTAGGAACTCACCTGAATGCTGCATGCTATGAATAAGTGTTCAGAATAACAAACACAATTCATTTAAAATAACTCCAAAGGGGCCCTTTGAACTGAGCCAGTTGCAGGCTCATCGTAGCATAAAGATGAGTTTATTTTGACTTTAGCTACAGTTTAAATATTTGAAAGGACTTAAATCTATAAAAATCTACATGATTTTTTTAACCGGGTTTATGCATTCCATGTTTGTTTTGATAGTGCTTGCATATATTTTGTTTAAAAAAACTGTTCTGTTATTTCAAATAAATTTCCAGTGCTCTTGATTTTGTAGAAGTCTTGGCTGCATGGTGACATTTCTTTTCAAAGCCATCTTATCCAGAAGCATAAGAGGGGATACAAGCTTCAAACGTGCTGCTATAATTCCTGTGCAAGTGGTTTTTGTGGTGTAAACTGATGGTTTGAGAATAAAGAGAAAATCCTGTTTGTTACCAGAATTTATCCCTCTTCTCCCCTCAGCGTAACCATATTAGAGCAAACAAGTTACTACTCTTACATTTAAATAGGGTTGCCAGCTTCCTAATTTCTGAAAACTGGACACTACATCAGGAGCACTGGAACCTCCCCTTGATCCACCTCTTCTTCTGGGGCCCGGCCCCGCCCCTGCTCGCCCCTGCTCCCCCAAGGCCCTGCCCCCTGCTTGCCCCCCGCCCCGCCAAGGTGGCTCACTGCTCTCCCTCTTCCTTATCACTTGCTCCTCTCTACTTCCCTCCCACCACCAGCTGGCGTCCCTCTTCTCCGGAGATGGGGCAGGAGCTGCAACTGCTTACACAGAGCCTGCCTGCCCATGAGTTGCAGGTAGGAGGCAGTCCCGGCTGAGCAGGGGCTGTCACGGGTTGATGACCCAGTGCCACTCCCCCGCGGTAACCAGATACTGTACAGGTACCCTTTCGACTGGATTTTCCGGTGGAAAACTGGACACCTGGCAACCATACATACAAAAGTTAATAAACATTGTAAGTGTTCAACATTTAGGGTGGAATTGTTTGGCATTGTCTTAACTCTTCTTTCATTGACGTCAATGGTAAAACGCCCATTGGTTGCAGTGGGAGCAGAGTTAGGCCAATGTGGAGTGCTTGTGAAAATCCTTTCCCATAATCTACTGAGACAAACCTTTTTATATTTTCAGTTTGCAAACATTTATTTTCTCTCCAGGTATGTACTTTATTCCTAGTTTTATCCTATCTCTCTTGCTAGAGAAATGATGCAACATCTCACAGGAATGGCCGATCAAGTCAACTTCTTCTGCCATCAATTCCAATGTCTCTTCCTTTTAGCCATTGGGGACATAGTATTTTGTGTGTGTTCCTCCTCCTTCTGCTCCTCCATCACTATGCTTCTCTTTCCCTCCCCTTCCCGCCCGGGTAAATGTGATGTCTGTGCATGTAAGCAATTATGGTGGTCGAGAGACATGGCACTTATTCTATAAAATGGGGCTCCTAAGTTCCTGTCTTACATCCCTTCTAATAGCTCCTGACACATAACATGATGTTTGTGTGTACAGGAGAGAGAGCCAGTAAGGCTGAACACCAAGCCAGTGCCAGGACAGAGCTGATGGTTTCGAAGCTGTGTGATAGATTTGCTGCCCTGCACTCCCACATAGCCATCATATAGTAAATGCTGTGCCAGGCCAGCTAAACCATCTCATGCCTATTGCTTCTCTCTCTCTCTTCTCTGCCCTGGCTTGGGATGCTAAACATGTCAGTTGAGGCCGAAACTAAAAATGATCAGTAAAACCTTTTCTCACGGTCCCCGTTTTTTTTTTAATTGGGTTTGAGGGCACCCTGCTATCCACTGTAATGGGCCTTGTTTGGTGCATCAAGATATGGAAACAGACGCACTGTCCTGCAGTTGTTTGTTCTCTGCCCATTTGGCAATGACAGAAATCAAGCTGAGGTCATGTGAGTGCAGCCAGCATTGAATGTCAATGCCAAGAATGCAAAGTCACATTACACTGGGGTCCTTTCATGCTTTCTCTATGAATAGGGATTAGTACTTTACCAAATGTCATGGAATTAGATTTGTGATCTTATGGAAACCTGTTCGCACAGCACACACTCAAAAAAAACCACCCAAAGCTGACAACACAGGGTACTGTGGTTTCAGTAAGTGCAGCAGATGGTAAATTAAAGATCCTCATAAATGCTAGAGTGTCCAAAAGTTAATTGTCTGTCTGTTTTTGAGGCAGTCAAATTAAGGGCCCAATAGCATAAAACTCTGGTGCCTGTGTGAAATTTACAAGATGCATTTCCAGTACTGAATAAATTGGATGCAGAGTGGACATAGTATGAATGAAAAAAATTAACGATGAATAAAACACATACATGTGTGCTGCAAGTGCCAAGACCATTCATTTGTCACATACTCAGTTCATATGGGAGTACAGTGAAACCTTAGCTTAATGTATTGACAGAAATTAGTTGCTCAGCAGAGCTGGCCTGGAGTGGAATCGTGCTTTGTATGTGTAACCCACGTTAGCTTGGTGAGGTGCTCTGTACCCTTGTGGTGGTGGCTAGGCCATCTGGAAGTTGCTGAGTCTGCTAGAGCCATTGCTAACAGCAGCAGAGGCTCATGCATTAAGAACTAGCAGTCCTAGGTTCAGTGCCCACTGCCAACAGCCCAGCTGGTGTTACAGGTGTTTTCCCCAATGTGAGACTGGTAAAGCGGTATTGCATATAAAGAGCAGCATCCTGCAATGGCCAAAACTTGTCAGGAATGTGTGGGTTTGGAAGAGGAAGATATGCACTTTTGCAGGTGGCAGCCATTACTTCGCATCCTTATCACAGCTGACCATTTCAGGTGCATATGTTCAGCTCTCCAGCTATTCCTGCAAGACGGCAGAGGTAACTGTTTTTCCTTAGACTGGCCACCATTCACCAACATTTGATGTTTGAAACTAGGAATAAGGATACTAGTGTCTGGTCACTTCCACTCTTTGGACACCTCTCTATGTGCTTTTTGGGATAATTGGCATAAGCCATATAGCTATTTTGTGCAGGATTCATACTGACATATCCACACTTGCGGTGATGGGGGACTATGAACCTGCTTTTCTTTCTCCCTCATCACACAGTCTAATGTGGGATTGATCACAAGGTGTGGGGGAAAGCCAAGTGTCTGTCTGTTTCTTTCATCCAGATATTCCAGTTCAAGGGAAGTCCGCTTCTAAAAATTAATAAGTAGAATGGGGGAGGTTAATTACATTAATTTTTGCCAGTTTCCCAGATCCTCATAATGGATGAGATATAGCATCTTGTGTAATTATAACAGAACCGTCCAGTCTGACCCATTTTGGAATAGATGTATCGTGTATGGAGGATCCCACTATCTTCTGATATTTGTTTTGTCTTCAGCATGGTTCTGTTTGGGGAACACTGCTCAACCCTTTTACCTTGAACTTGATTAGTTACAAGCAACTAACCCCCAAAGTGGTAGGGAATCTGCCACAGGAGCTGACTGCTTGCCATGTCTTCGTGGAACTGATTGAGCCTCTTGCATGTTTTGCCTAGAGAGGCTTTTGAGCTGAGTTGCTACTTGCGGATCGCAAGGATCCCAATTTGACTCTCTAATGTGTGGGGACAAACAGACACTGCCACACACTCCCACCTCAATGGGTAGAAAACCTGATGGGAGCAGCCTCAATAGAAGGGGGAAGGAGAATTGCATGCTGAGGGACAGAGGGCTGGCCCCACTCCCTCCAGAGTCTCTAGCCACTCATTAGCCAGCTAGGTGAGGAAGGGAGCTGATTGCGGATCCCTCACTCTCCACTTTCATTGATTTAAACCCTCGCCTGACCCATGTGGAGCCTCTTTTTTATTCTGTTTCAGCCGCCCACCTCCCCATCCTATACGGGTAGCTTTGAAGCTGTGTTTTGCGGATGCTGCAGGTCTGACCAATTGCCTGTTTTGAGGTCAAGAGGAATTTTTTCTTCCCTTGGGGGCCAAATTGGCAGAGGCCTGGTGGGTTTTTTCATCTTCTTTGCAGCATCTTAGAGACACAATTATGCTTTAAGAAAAAAGGAATAAAAGTTAATTATCGGAGATAGTACTTGGTAGGGATGTTAATTTCTCGCAACTGCTGGCAGTTTCCAGGGCAGTTTAAAGGCTAAAAAGCACTGTTCCCAGGAGTGAAAGACCTGGGATTTTGCTGATGGGCCTTGTGATCTGGAGATAGGGGAAGACCTCGTGGCCTTCACCGGTGGAGGTCCCCACCCTCCTGTACCCTCTGTCCCCCTTGTGTGGGTGGGTGATCAGACTTGGAAAAGCGAGCTGAGTCTTGGGGGAAGCCTGAGGAGAGTCTACCCCGTGTTATGGGTCATATGGTAGGATTCGTGTAATCCCTGCATGGGAACCCTGTAGAATACCTGGCATGGGAGAGTCTGGGTGACAGGGACTGCCTCTTTCTTAAGTTAAGTTCAATGAAGTTCTGGCTTTTCACTTCAGATCCGTTTGCTGCCATGTCCAGGTCAAGGGTCATTACATAGGAAGCACCATTAACTGGTTAAACACATTCTATTGTTTAGCCACAAGCTGATAGAGACAAGATGCTTCCTTCTCTCCCCTCTATTTAAAGATAATGCCTATATTCCAAGGGCCACAGGGCTTTCTAAAGTGAAGGTCTTGTGTTAAAACAACAAGGAGTCCTTGTGGCACCTTAGAGACCAGGGCAGGCTCCAGGCACCAGCCCACCAAGCTTGTGCTTGGGGTGGCACCTGGAGGGGGGCGGCGCGGCGGCTCTGGTCGCTGGGGAGAGAGGAGCCCCAGCCGGGCTCTCCGCCCTCCCCCAGGGCGCTCTGGCCGCTAGGGAGAGTGGAGCCCTGGCCGGGCTCTCCGCCCTCCCCCCGGCGCTCTGGCTGCAGGGAGAGTGGAGCCCCGGCCGGCTTGCCGCCCTCCTCCTGGCGCTCTGGCCGCCGGGGAGAGCGGAGCCCCAGCCGGCTCGCCGTCCTCCTCCTGGCACTCTGGCCACCGGGGAGAGCGGAGCCCTGGCCGGGGTCGCCGCCCTCCCCCGGGCGCTCCAGCCGGTCGGGGAGAGCGGCCGGGCTCGGCGCCCTCCCCTGCCTCGCGGGGGGGTGGCGCGGCGGGAGGCTTTTTTGCCTTGGGCAGCAAAAAAGCCAGAGCCGACCCTGTTAGAGACTAACAAATTTATTTGGGCATAAGCTTTCGTGGGCTAGAACCCTGCTACAAACCCCGGTGCCAACTCTGTTCACATATCTATTCAAGGGACACCATCATAGCACCTAATCATATCAGCCACACCATCAGGGGCTCGTTCACCTGCACATCTACCAATGTGATATATGCCATCATGTGCCAGCAATGCCCCTCTGCCATGTACATTGGCCATACTGGATAGGCTCTATACAGAAGAATAAATGGACACAAATCTGACATCAGGAATCATAACATTCAAAAACCAGGAGGAGAACACTTCAATCTCTTTGGTCACTCAGTAACAGACCTAAAAGTGGCAATTCTTCAACAAAAAACCCTTCAAAAACGACTCCAACGTGAAGCTGCAGAACTGGAATTAATTGCAAACTGGATACCATCAGATAAGGCCTGAATAAAGAATGGGAGTGGTTGGGTCATTACAAAACCTAAACTTAATTTCCCCAATACTAATTTCTCCCTACTGTTACTCACACCTTCTTGTCAACTGTCTGTAGTGGGTCGCTCTCTTACCACTTCAAAAGTTATTTTTCCTCCCTTGGTATCCTGTTGTTAATTGATTTATCTCATTAGACTGACCTCATGCTTGGTAAAGCAACCCCCATCCTTTCATGTATTTATACCTGCTCCTGTATTTTTCACTTCATGCATCTGATGAAGGGGGCTCTAGCCCATGAAAGCTTATGCCTAAATAAATTCCTTAGTCTCTAAGGTGCCACAAGGACTCCTTGTTGTTTTTGCTGATACAGACTAACATGGCTACCACTCTGGGTCTTGTGTTAATGACCCTTTGTGCTAACGTCTCCGTCTGTGTAAATGAAATAGGAACTTACCTGTAAATGCAAAGCTGTTGCTGGTAGTGCAGAGAAATAGGTTGTCGTCTGGCTGGCGTTTGCACCCCTTCCGGTAAGTAAGCTGTGTAACCTCAGAACGCCTCCTCAATTCTGTAGGAGTGGAAGAATAAGGCTGGCTGACTGCAAGAGTGCAGCCATATAGCAGAAGGTTCTTAGCAAGGCAGTGTCAGTCCCTTTCTAGCTTTGCTCCTTTCAATAAGCCATCTGTACGTATTACAATGCCATCTCCTTGTGTTTCAGAGATTTTCTCATACGCTTGCCTTACTGATATGCATCAGCAGGAGGGATTAGCTACCAGCACTCATGCAAGCTAGAAAAATAAAACGTTATGTAGGAGGTAATGTAATTGCAACCAAAAGGAATTTCAATGTATAGAGATGACATATTTAGAAATAGGAATAAAAACAGTTAGCAAAATAATTTGCAACCGGTGCCTAAATTCAGTATGAATTGTTAGCTCAACCAGCGGATAGTGTCCATATTTACAGTCAACCTAAACATTTGTATAATAAAAAAAGTTCATTCCGGGCTCACTGACTATTGCAATGGATCAGAAATCTTGAATATTGTGTAGTTCTATTTCTCTTATGCATCTTTTTTTTAAAACAAGTTTAATGCTCACAATTTAAATCGACACTATTGAAACTAGTCTTCTGTTCATACAACTGTTCCAACAAAGATGACAGCAGTGCAAGCTTCCCATAATGCCTTGTCAAATTGAGCAACTTTGGCCAGGGACTCTGTAAGGGAAGAACAGGGACTCTTGTCTCCATGGCTAGACAAGCCTTGGCCCCTCTGCTCAGAACGACAGATGTGTGGTAGTGCTTCTGATGTGGACACATGTTCACTATGATTAGCAGCCTCTTTCAACTAAGCCAACAAACAGCTGTTGGATAGCTGCTTTTATTCACTGTCATCTTGGGCTGGTTTTGTCTAGTGACCATCAGATGAAAAAATTTGTAGCCATCCAGTTCGCCCCCTTTCCAACATCACTTCACACCCATCGAAAAATCCTACTTGTTTAAAAAAAAAATGCAGGAGTGACAAATTTATGGTTAGTTATACAACTTATTAATTTTGTGGAACACCAGAAAAAGACCTCTTGAAATATAAGAAGTCTAATAAAACATTATTTAATGGTGTCTGAGAATTTTTTTTTTTTACTTAAAATGACAAGTTGCGCTAACTGCAAGTAACATATTACCTGTGGCACATAAACTAGCTGTGGAATTTGCAAGGCATAACTTGCTGCAAGTGACATCAATATTTTAAAGAGGAGGGAAGAAGTCTTCTTGTTTCTATAGTACATGATGCTAACCTGAAATGTAGAGACTCAAGAAGTTTCTCCTCAATTTCTGGAGTACCCATTTTAAATTTGATTAGTTTCTGGAGGCCTTTTTTAGGTATCCATTTTAGCTGAGTTTCCTAATTTGTAGCATTAAAAACAAGAGGCTTTTAATTCTTCATTGCCTTGATCTTTGTGTAATCACTTACACCAGTCTAAAGTGGGTCTAAAAAAGCACTACCATTTTAGTTTGGCAGTGTTTGGCACTAAACTTACACAGATGAAAAAGGACTACACAAGGTACAAAGCAGTAGAGAAATGAGCCTATCATCTGGTTCAATATCACCTGTCTTGAAAGGTCGGGGGGTGGAAAACGTAGCTGGATCTTGTAATCACTATTAACAATCCAGCTATGTATTCTGTATGTTTGAGAGAATGCTTGTGATGTGCCTGGTAAATTCCTATGTGGGATAATTTTTTCCCTACAGATGAGGAGATTTGTGTAGGCTGAGCTAGTTTGACTGTGTTTGGATTGGGAAGATGGCATCAATTTGTATATGCTATCGAGAGTGGTAACCTACAATGTACAGGTTTCAGAGTAGCAGCCATGTTAGTCTGTATCCGCAAAAAGAAGAACAGGAGTACTTGTGGCACCTTAGAGACTAACAAATTTATTAGAGCATAAGCTTTCATGGACTACAGCCCACTTCTTCGGCGGCTGTAGTCCACGAAAGCTTATGCTCTAATAAATTTGTTAGTCTCTAAGGTGCCACAAGTACTCCTGTTCTTCTTTCTACAATGTACAGTTACCAGGATGTCAAAAAATCCATTTTATGGCCTGGTGAAAACCCACAGTTTGGCTAGGATCAGAGACTGTTTCACATATGTGAAGGCACATGTATATCTACTGCTGCAGAGCTTTAAAATAACCATCTTTATGTTCTAATTTGGGATGTGATTTGGGTGGGGAGCATGGCCTAGTACAGAGGTGCCCAACCTATGGCCCTCAGGCTGTACGTGGTCCATCAGAGCATTTCATAAGGCCCATGACCTGCTTCAGGACAGTATACTAACAGCTGATTCATTAGCATTTTGTCATCATGTTTACATCCGTTTAGTTTACACAAGTGTGTAAACTGACAATACTGTACATAGAAAAATTTATCTAAATACATATGAATCAAGCTGAACTTAGAATATAAATCAATACAGGTGACTTTAAATCTTATTAAAATATGTAGAATCTGTTTCTGTTTCTTCCTCCCCCACTCCAAAAAAAAAAAAAAAAAAAAAAAAGGTTGTGCTTCTGTTTATGTGGCCCTCCCTCCTGTGTAATAAAGTTGGGCCTCCCTGGCCTAGTTGCTAAGGCACTAGACAATGACTCAGGAGACCTGAGTTCTGCCACTGACTCCTGGAGTGACCTTGGGCAAGTCTCTGCCGCTCTGTGCCTCAGTTTCCCCATCTGTAAAATGTCAATAATGATACTGATCCCCCTTTGTAAAGCGCTTTGAGATCTCCCCAGGAAAAGTGCTTTATAAGAACTAGGCATGATTAGTATTAATATCCAGTGATGATGGAAACAAAACACCCAGTGAATCAGTAATGCCACGGAGATAATATGGTTTTGCTGGCGGGAAGGTTCCTGTGTGATCTCTGACTTTTTTGTTTACTGACTTTTCTTCTAGACCTTTAGAGCCATTTTTCTTTCAAATGAGAGAAGAGCAAGACAAAACTGTCATGGTCCAGGTCTGTTTATGAAAGTGGGGAGTTCACTTACAGTGGGCCTGTTCATTTAGAGTGACTCAGTCCCTGCTTTCCTCCTCCCACGCATGTGCTTACCAGTCCTAATAAATGGAGTGCTGAGCCTTGTCAGTTGAAATGACCCAGTATATGGTGGCGGAGGTGGGTGGGATGTGGCACTGTGGCTAATAGCAAAATGACTGAGTTATGCTGAGCCAAGTTCCCTGAAATGAAGTTGCTGAGCATTCTTCTGAGCACACGTTAGTGTCAATACAGTACCTCTATAGCTGCTAGTAGTTTCATGATCCTGCACTCTGCTTCAGGCCCCCACCACTTACACTACTGCATTAGCAATGACATAGGGTTAAGTGCATATTCATTGGTAAGAAATAGGACTACTACCAGTTCCTGCCAGCTAAGACCTTGGTGTACCAAATGCCTTAATTAGATAGTGGTGGTTGGTTCCACCTTGATTCCAGATCGAGACATTGTACAGGAGCTTTGTAAATTGTAGTGGAATTTTCTTGTAAGATCTGACTCCATCACAGTTTGCAGCTTTATATAGAGTGACAGTAGCCCCATAAAAAGAGCTTGTGATGGGGATGCACATAAATAACCCTCACTGAGGCAGGTAGGGAAGGAATTAACTATGTGCTCATTAGACAGAAAAAGGATATAAAGAGTAGTCAGAGGAAGTCTCTCTCCCTCAAGGTAGGAAGCTCCCAGGCACCAGCAGGAGGAAGGACCTGGGAAAATGTCTGTCTTGCAATATTGCCCACCAGAGGCAATATTTGCTTTCTTTGCCGCCTTATTCGGTTTCCTTTTTGGGGCCAGAATGAAGAGTCCTGGGCCTGACCACCTCCCTACCCTGTATGTTGGGCTAGTTGCAGAGAAATGCTGTAAGGATGCCGTATCTTTTTCTTCCTTTTTTTTTGTTTGTTTCCTTTTTCTTCCCTCTTTCCTGCCCCTCTGGGCCATGGCTTGCGCTGTGCTCCTACAAAGCTGTTTTCCTGCATATACCGGGCAACTTACAATTATTTTCAATTGTTTATAAAAATATAAACTGATTTCAGGCAATGCTGCTGTGGCTGCTGGGCTGAGCCAGAGGTGGGATGGCATGAATGAGGGAAAGAGACTGGTCAGGAAATCAAGGATCAGAGGGTAGCCGTGTTAGTCGGAATCTGTAAAAAGCAACAGAGGGTCCTGTGGCACCTTTGAGACTAACAGAAGTACTGGGAGCATAAGCTTTCGTGGGTAAGAACCTCACTTCCCTTGCATCTGAAGAAGTGAGGTTCTTACCCACGAAAGCTTATGCTCCC